>NW_006408640.1:3241319-3257437 GCF_000296735.1 Chrysochloris asiatica | reverse complement strand
TTTATCTCGTTTCTGGACATGTGCAGATATGGTCATCTGCTTCTGTTTTTTGGGCATATTCAGGGATTATCTGTGGCCTTAATACTTAGATGGGTGTATATTTTGGTATTTTTTATGCTTTCTGATTGCCGCCAGTTAGATGTGATCAGGAAATGGGCTTCCTTTTTCACTCTTCTTCTTGAGAAATTTCAAGATGTCAATGTTGGTCGTTTTGACTAATTTAGGATTATATTTCTAGTCAAACCTTGATTGTCTATAGTACACTCTGTCAGGATAGGTGGTGGTAGTGATGTCCCATGGAGTCGGTTCCAATTCATAGTGATGATGCACAGGGTTTCTGAGGCTATAAATCTTTATGGGAGCAGAAAGCCTCATCTTTCTCCTTTGTGCCTGCATAGAGAGGGATTCATTCCTTGTAGTTAGAATAAATTAGTGGCACAATTAATGAATACTTATTTAGTGATTATTTGACTGCTAACCCCCAAACTCTTGATATTGAGCTATTGGATAAGTACTGGACTGTGAACCACAAAGTAAGCAGTTCAAGCCTACCAGCCGCCTCCTTAGGGCATGTACTCCAGTGTATATACTGACATCTGAGCAAAAATGAAGCCATGCGCTATACTTTCATGTCTAGTCAGAAGTAAAGATAAAATCCAAAATAAAATTTAAAATCTTTATTTGTAAATATAGTTACAAGTACCCTCTCCACGGAAGACTTTGTAGTTTGTGTTTGCAGTACTGAGCTACTGAAGGAGATAAGCCGTCAAGCTCCACGTAAGTAGAGCTGGGAAGGTGCTAGGAGGAGACAGCCAGGGAGGATAAATACTGCAAATGGGCAGAGCTTACTACTAAGTGGATGGAAAAGGATTTAAAAAGCGGATATGACTACTGTGGGTTTTTAGGTATCTGGTCAGAATGATGGTAGCCATTTGTAGTCTGTTACCAGTGGAACTCAGTAAAGTCTACACTGCTCACTCATGCTTTTGTGAAAATTGATTCTTTTGGGAAAATTTGAAGAGAAAGTAAAATTTCATGACTTGAATTAATGAGGCTAAGAGAGGAATGGGAGAGATCATGGGTGGATTGGGGAGTTGGAGTAATAGGACTTCAGGATACAGGGATTGAGGCATGGTTTGAAAGGGTAAAAGAGGGCAATAATGCTAGGATTCTTGGCTGTCTCTTCAATCTTGGTCTCCCTTGCCTATCATTGTGAAATAGACACTTGAGGGGGAGGCTGGCAATACACAATAAGGGGGAAGGGGGAAAAGAAGAACCAGGCAGACAGGAGAACGGTTGGGCAGGTTTGCATGGGCTAGGTGGACAGAGGTAAATGATGAGGTATGCACAAGCGTGGAATAACAGTCATTTACTGAGTCTTGTTTCATATGCAGTCTCTTCTGTTTTACAGTCAGAGCAATGGTTTTACATGCAAATCTGATGTGCTCATTCCTTAATTTTTTTTTTTTTTAATGCTTTATTGTGAATTATGTGATAGTTTACATGGGAGGACATCAGCTTTACATTGATCCCGTCGTATATCGTTTCTTTGCCAAGGTTACAATCCCTTCCATGCATCATCCATCAACTAAAGGGTATACCCTGCAAGCCTGTCCCCCGGTTGTCCGCATACATCCCCTCTCCCTCTCTGGGTCAAAAATCCCCAGCCGCTCCATCGCCCCACGTCATCATCTCTGCCTCCATCCCTGACATCACTGCTTCTATGGGTAGGGTTCTGTTCTCCGCTCTTCTCCTTTGATGGTCCCAGGGACCTCTGCTCCTAGACTGCAAGATTAATCACTCCCCTCCCTTTTCCCCCAAATGTCTACCTTTACATTTCCAACCTTCACAATCAGTCTTGATAACAATTATTCACTATTGTGTTGCAATACCGCATCTCCTTTCATCAGCCCCACTAGGCAGAATGGATACTATTCAGTGGAGATTCTACCTTGCTCCACACTCTCTGGATCTATGTTCCCTCTTGAAATCTTGTAAGCCAGTCACTTCTTGCCTCTGTAGGCCCTCCCCCCACCCCCCATTTTGGGTAGCAAATGTCCAAGTTGCCTATCCCTGTCCTCTCTGTGTGCAGAGGAGGTGGGAATGATCTTCGCTGTAAAGATTTGTTCACTCTTTTGAGCTACTGCTTCCATAGGTGTAGGTCAAGTTCACCAAATTGTATCAGATTATTCTTTTTTCCCTCTTCTTTCTTCTTCTGGTTGAGTTCTGATCATCCAGTCATTGAAGCCAGGTCAAGTGGGTGTTATCTGCAAGTGTGGGTGTTCTTATGCATGTGCCCTCTCTTCTTATCAGCTGAATGCTTCACTCTCCACTCTAGTCCTCTGTGGCTATTTCACTGACTCTGGGTCCAAGAGTCCCCTGGAGTTGGCACACTGGTGGCCAACCAGGTCTTCATCCGGGTTCACAGGAGTCTATTGATCATTATAGGGTTTAGCTTGCAGCTTCATTACTGTTTTTCCCTCACTTACCATTATCAGTGACGAATGTGGTCACCAATCAGAGCATGCATTCCCATTGAGCCTTAGTCTTAGAAGGGGGTTTGCCTTGAGGGGGACCAACCACTTGCCTTCATGTCTCCTGGGCAAGCCACTTGTTTGTTCTTGTAGTAATCAGTCAGCCTGCCTATATTGTTTTGCATTTTTCCTGTCAGTCTTTCTTTCAGGAAGTATCTTCTGTTCTTCTGGCCACTCCAGGCTGGTCTGCTTGTCTTTTCAAGTGGAAATTTCCCCTCAGAAGTTTCTGGATGCTGTTCAGGATTCCACCTATGGTCTTGTGTAATTCAGGGGCTCCGCAGGAGCACATTCACTGGGCACATTGTAGTAGCCCCATTCCAATCAGTTATATGCAGAAGATGGACTTACAAGCTTTCTATGGTGGTATTTCTGGTTATTCTTTTCTCTCCCTCTCCAGTGTTTATTTTATGGCGGTATGCTAGGGAAACCACGATTCAATAGACAGCCAAGCATCTTAACATTATTTCCCCATTCAAACCATGTCTCAATCTCTGTATCCCAGAGCCCTGTGGTTCCAAGGTTTTGCATACACCATTATTTGCCTCTATCCCACTTCAACTTCACATTCATCCTATCATATTTCATTTCATTGCAATGATTAAAATCCCTTTCATGCATCATCAAATAACCAAAGGATACATCCCACAGGCCCGCCCCCTGGCTGTCACCAAACAGCTCCTCTCCCTCCCTGAGTCCCGTGTCCCCAGCCACTCCATATGTCCATGCCATCATAATCCCTCCACCATTTTGGGTCTGGGCAGTTTCCCGCCTCCCCCCGACTCCCCAAAAGGTATTCCAGTTAGTTATAGGCTAGATACGGGCCCACATGTTTCTGTTGTGATGTTTCTGGCTGTTTCCCCTCCCCCTCAAGTGTCTATTTCACAATGGTAGGCAAGGGAGACCAAGATTGAAAAGACAGCCAAGCATCCTAACATATTTCCCTTTTTTACCCTTTCAAATCATCCCTCAATCCCTGTATCCTGAAGCCCTGTTATTCCAGGGTTGTGCATACCTCATCATTTACCTCTGTCTCACCTAGCCCATGTGAACCTGCCCAACCATTCTCCCGTCTGCCTTGTTCTTCTTTTCCCCCTCCCCCTTCTTGTGTATTGCCAGTCTCCCCTCCCCACCCCCCACTCCTAGGCTCGCCTGTGTCTATTCCCCACCCTGTGCTCTTTCTTTCCCTCCCTCTCTCCCTCCCTCTCATCCCATACATACCATTGATCAGCTCTTATATATATAGATTTCCGCCCCTCCCCCTTTTGGGGTGGGTTCTTTTTCTTAGTCTTTTACAATAATGGTCTTATGCAGTATTTCTCCTTTTGTGACTGACTAATTTCACTCAGCATAATGTCCTCAAGGTTCATCCATGTTATGCAATGGCTTGCAGCTTACTTGTTGTTCTTCAAGGTAGCATAGTATTCCATTGTGTGTATGTACCACAGTTTGTTGATCCGTTCTTCAATTGATGGGCATTTTAGTTGTCTCCATTTTTTTGCTATTGTAAATAGTGCTGCTATGAACATTGGTGTGCATATATCTATTCATGTTATGGCTTGTATTTCTTGTGGGTAAATACCAAGTAGAGGAATTGCTGGGTCATATGGTATTTCTGGAGTCCTGGTGTGGCACTGTGGGTTAACGCGCTGGACTGCAAAGCTGTTTGAACTACAAGGTCAGTGGTTCAAGCTCACCAGCTGCTCCTCAGAAACCCTATACAGGGTCACTATGGGTTGGAACCGACTCGACGGCACTTAACAACAACAACAATGGTATTTCTATTTCCAACCTTCCAAGGAAGTGTGATATTGCTTCCCAGAGTGGTTGGACCATTTTGCATTCCCACCAACAATGTAGGTGGGCCCAGTCTTTCTGCATCCTTGCCAGCATTTGTTGTCCTCTGCTTTTTTTATCTTTGTTGTTTTTGCTGGTGTGAGATGATATCTCATTGTTGTTTTGATTTGCATTTCTCTGATGGTTAATGATTGTGAACATTTTTTCATATGTTTGTTGACTGCCTGGATCTCCTCCTTGGTGAAGTGTCTGTTCATGTCCTGTGCCCATTTTTGAATTGGGTTATTTGTCTTTTTCTTGTAGAGGTGTAGTTTCCTATATATTTTAGAAATGAGTCCCTTAGCTGATGTGTCAATACAAAAAAATTTTTCCCATTCTGTGGGTTCCCTGTTTACTCTTTTGGTGAAGTCTTTTGATGCGCATAAGTTTTTAATTTTTAGTATGTCCCACTCATCTATTTTGTCTATTTTTGTTTGTGTACTTTTCAAAATGTTTGGTAGTCTGTATATGCCCTGAATTAGCACTCTCACATTTGTCCCTATTTTTTCATTGATGACCTTCATAATTTTGGGATTAAACATTTAGATCTTTAATCCATGCTGAGTTCATTTTTATATAGGGCATGAAGCAGAGGTCTTGTTTCAGTCTTTTACATATCTCTTTCCAGTTCTGCCAGCACCATTTGTTAAAGAGACTCTCTCTTCCCCATGCAATATGCCTAGGCACTTTGTCGAAAATCATTTGGCTGTATGTGGTTGGGTTAAATTCTGGATTCTCAATTCTGTTCCATTGATCAATGTATCCTTCATTGTACCAGTACCAGGCTGTTTTGACCACTGTAGCCATGTAGTAAAATTTGAAATTGGGGAGTGAGATACCTCCAATCTTGTTCTTCTTTTTGAGCAGTGCTTTGCTTATCCTGGGTCTTTTTCCTTTCCATATAAAGTTAGTAATTGTCATTTCCATCTCTTTGAAGAATGTTGTTGGAATCTGGATTGAGATTGCATTGTATATGTAAATTGTTTTGGGCAGTACTGACATTTTCATAATGTTGAGTCTTCCTATCCAGGAACATGGTATGTTCTTCCACTTCTGTAGGTCTTTTTTGTTTCTTGTAGTAGTGTTTTGTAATTTTCTTTGTATAAGTCCTTTGTTTCTCTGGTTATGCTTATTCTTAAGTATTTCATCCTTTGTGCGGCTATTGTAAATGGTATTGCTTTTCAAATGCCCTTTTCAGTGCTATCGTTGCTATAGAGAAATCCAACTGATTTTTGTATGTTGATCTTATACCCTGCCACATTGCTGAATCTTCCGATGAGGTCTACTAGTTTTTTTTTTTTTCTGAGTCTTTGGGGTTTCTATGTATAGGATCATATCGTCTGTAAATAAGGAGAGTTTTATGTCCTCTTTGCCAGTTTGGATGCCTTTAATTTCTCTATCATGTCATATAGCTCTGGCTAAAACTTCCAGCACAATATTGAATAGGAGTAGTGATAAAGGGCATCCTTGTCTAGTTCCTGTTCACAGAGGGAAGGCTTTCAGTTTCTCTCCACTCAGCGTGATATAGGCTGTTAGTTTTGTATATATGTTATTGATTATGTTGAGGAATTTCCCTTCAATTCGAGGAATGGATGTTAGATTTTGTCAAATGCCTTTTCTGCATCAATCAATATGATCATGTGGTTCTTTTCCTTTTTCTTATTTGTATGATGGATTATGTTGATTGTTTTTCTGATGTTGAACCATCCTTACATCCCTTTTGTGAAACTCACTTATCATGATGTATTATTATTTTTTATGTGCTGTTGGATTCTGTTAGCTAGTATTTTGTTGAGAATTTTTGCATCTATGTTCGTGAGGGATATTGGTCTATAGTTTTCTTTTTTACTGATATCCTTCTTTGGTTTTGATATGAGGGTTATGATTCCTTCATAAAAAAGTATTAGGGAGTTTTCCATCCTCTTCTATATTCTGGAATAATTTCAGTAGAATTGGTAACAGTCCTTCCTTGAATGCTTGGTAGAACTCATCTGTGAAGCCATCTGGGCCTGAACTTTTGTTGGTTGGGAGTTTTTTGATGACCTGATCAATTTCTTCTTTTGTTATGGGTTTGATCAAGTTTTCTACTTCATTCTGAGTAAGTTTAGGTAGGTCATGTTTTTCTAGAAATATATCCATCTTATCTAAGTTTTCAAATTTTTTTGGAGTACAACTCTTCATAGTATTCTGTTATTTTCCTTTGATTTTGTTTGGTTCTGTTGTGACTTCACTCATGTCGCTTCTAATGTGAGTTATTTGTGTCCTCTCCCTCTTTTCCTTTGTTAGTTTTGCCAATGATTTGTCAATTTTATAAATCCTTTCAAAAACCAGCTTCTTGTCCTGTTGATTCTTTCTATAGTTTTCCATCTCATTTATTTCTGCTCTTATCTTTATTATTTCCTTTGGTGATGGTAGGTTCCTTCTGCTGGTCTGCTTCTAATTGTTGAAGATGCTGTGTTAATGTATTGATTTTTGTTCTTTTCTCTTTTTGGATGTGTGCATTTATCACAATAAATTGTCCTCTCAGCACTGCTTTTGCCATGTACCAAAGATTTTAGTATGTTGTGTTTTCATTCTCATTTGTTTCTAGGAACTTTGTGAATTCACATTTAATTTCTTCTTTTACCCAGTCGCTTTTCAGCATGGTGTTGTTTAGTTTCCATGTATTCAACTTTATTGCCTTGGTCTTCTTATTGTTGATTTCTAATTTTTATAGCATTGTGGTCTGAGAAGATGCTCTGTAGAATTTTGATGTTTGCAAATTTATGGAGGCTTGCTTTGTGACCTAACACATGGTCAACTCTGGAGAATGTTCCATGTGCACTGGAGAAGACAGTATATTGTGCTGTTGTTGGATTGAATGCTCTGTATACATCAATGAGGTCAAGTTGGTTAATTGTGTTGTTTAGTTCCTCTGTAACTTTGTCCAGTTTCTTTCTGGTTGTTCTGTACCTCTTCAAGAGTAGTGTGTTAAAATCTCCCACTATAATTGTATATTTATCTATTTCTTTCTTCAATTCCAGTAAGGTTGCTTCATGTATCTTGGTGCTCATTCATTGGGAGTGTATATATTTATTATGGTTATGTTGTCTTGCTCAATTGACCCTTTGATCATGAGATAATGTCCTTCTTTTTCTCTTATGCTGGTTTTTATCTTAAAGTTTACTTTGTCAGAGATTAGTATTGCCACTCCTGCTTGTTTATTATTGCAGTTAGCTTGGTAAATTTTTTCCCATCCTTTAGCTTTTAGTCTGTTTTGACTTTGTGTGTAAGTATGTCTCTTGCAGGCAGCATATTGAAGGGTCTTGGTTTCTTATCCATTCTGCCACTCTCTGTGTCTTCACTGGTGCATTCAATCCATTGACATTCAATGTAATTATCAATAGGAATGAATTAAGTGCTGCCAATATGTTACTTTTTTGGTGGTGCTCTTTGTTTATTTGTTCTGCATGCCTTCTTGTGTTGGGTTTGTGTTTTTTGTGCCATTTCTTATCAGTTTCTTTTTAGTTTTTATGTTTGCTTGTTCTGCTTGGAAATTCATTTTTATGATAAATTGTGAAGTACTAACTTTCTTTGGGGTTACCTTATAGTCTACTAACTTTTATCTCCATTTAAGATAATCCATTGTATCCTGTAATTTACCTGACATCCTCACCACCTGGGTCTCGTTGCTATGTTTGTCCCTTCTTTGACAGTGCTTGCATTCATGGAGAAAAACCTACATAGGACCCTTGCCCCAGTCAAGGCTATTCCTCTAGCTGACACAAATTAAAATATAAATGGGCCTATCAAGACTGGAGCATTATAAAAGGTGCATTCTCAGAGGTCTAAAAAAGGGAGTTCCTAAACAAAAGAACTCGAGCATCTTCAGGCAGTTCAATAGAAGCTAACTGAGGACCCCTCTGAATTCTTTAAATGAATCTACCAGGCTTCCTGTAAGTACACACTTTTATTCTGAGAACTCAGCAAATGTACATGCTTTTTATCTCTCAAAGTACCCAGGATATTAGAAAGAAATGCCAGAAATTTGACAAGGCAGTTGGCATAAATCCATCCCAACTGGTGGACATCACCTTCAAGGTATTTAACAGCTGAGAGCTCGAGAAGCCCCAGGCCATAACTGTCTTCCTAGAAGACCCATAGAGGTAAGTCTGTGGGACTCCAGGGAGGACCCCTGAAAGGAACAAGGGCTCTAAGCAAGGACTGAAGTACTTATGCAAAAACCTGGACACTGGTAAAATAAATGCCCAAATCTCAGGGAAGAATCTGGCAGGAAAAACCATCCAACTCAACAGATGGTTGGACAAGCTTCATTGTCCACAGAAGACTAGCGGTGTCAGGGGGTAAGGGGGCCCAGCATGATTTGGCACCAACCTCTGCCACCCCTATTGCCCCCACCCCCAGGACCTCAACTGAAAATACCAGTGGGGGGCAGACTGTTATCATTCCATTCAGTAATGGTGACTGAGATTTCAGGGAGGCCTGAGGACCAGTTCTTCCTGAAACACCTGGACTGCTTCATTGGGGAAAAGAAAATAACTGTCTGGTCACCTTAGTGGGCCAGCACCTGCTTCCAAAGTTGCATGTTCAAACAGCTTTCTGAAACCAAAAGTCTGCAGATGGAGGTTCCTCATGAACATGCCTGGCAATTACTGATTCAAACTCAGGAAACCAGTCACATTGGCCTGAAGAGATAGACAATCAGGAAAACCCCTCAAGTGGACCAGCAGAACTCCAGGGAGAGCCAACAAGCATCCCCCGTTGAGGTCTGATTGAAGCCTGGAAACTGACTACCCCACAGAAATCAATATCCTCTCAGAAAAGAGGCTGAGAAATTCACTCAGACCAGCTTGTCCCCGTCCCCATGAAGCCATCTCCCTGCTGTGAAAGAAGAGAAAACTATGGCTCACAACAGCACAGATAGGCAATACCAGGTTATTTTACTGGAAAATCCAAATATTAGCCCGTGAATTATGGGATGACTAAACCTGCCATCCTCCTCCCTGATGTGGCAACTGGAAGGCTGAACCATAATTGTATAGAAATCATTGACCAAGTATTCTTCATCCAACCTGACCCATTTGACTATATCTGGTGGACTAGACATTATTCATGAACAGAAGTAGTTCCATGGAAAAAGGAACTCGGAAAGCAGGATATGTAATAGTAATCTTACAACACCAGGTAAAGGCAATAGCCCTCTTGCCAGGGATCTCAGCTCAAAAAGCTGAACTGATTGCACTGATGAGGGCATTAGAAATGTTGGCAAGAAAGACTGAATGTGTACCCAGAAGAGTAAAGGGTAAAGGATGAAAAGTAAATGACAATGGAGTTGTTCTGGTTCTGAGAAGTTAAAAGCTAAAAAGTAAATGGCAATTGAAGGGTTCTTATCCTGTGAAAACTAGCCCCTACTCTTCTTAAATGAGTCCATGAAATGACCCACTATGGGTAAGAGGCCCTGGTTTGGTTCATTAGGCCCTGGCTCTAGGGCAAGAAATTATAAAAAACAAAAAACAAAAAATCATTCAGGAGGTTAGCTCTGACTGTTACCTGCCTCAATAACAATCCCAAGACAGGCTGTCCTGCACCAATATCAAGGTAAACAGCCCCCTGAAAATTAACAGGTTGATTTCATGCAGATGCCCTCAAGTGGGGGAATTGATTGAATATTTACTGTTTTTGTTTTTTTTTTGTAGACACCTTTTCGGGTTGGATAGAGGTTTTCCCCCACCAGAACTAAGAACTTGAGAAAGAGTGAAAATTATCTTGAATGTGATTACCTTCAAGTTTGGACTTCCAGTGTGTCCAAAGTGACAACAGAGCAGCAAACACCTACAAATGAAATGGAGATTGCATTCAACATGGAGGTTTGAGAAAATGGACCATACTCTAAAGAGACAAATGACAAAACTGTCAGGAAATCTATCTACATTTGGACCAGGTGTTGCCTTGGCCCTGTTTTGAATTCAGATAGCCCCCAGAAGCAGGCTTAAATTGAGCCCTTATAAAGTTGTATACAGTAAACCTTCCCAGGCATCTTCTGTCAACCCTCTACCTGACCTCAGCCAAGGTTTAAAGGTGCAGAGGTATGCGCAACACCTCCACCACACACTTTCTATTTTTTGTAAAATTGCTCTTCCCAGGTCCTTCCTTCTCCTTACAGGTAACCTGACCTCTTCCAGCCTGGAGATCATATTCTGCTCAGAACATGTAGAGATGGACCTGAAAACCAGTTAGAGAAAAGTGGACTGGACCCTGGGACGTCCTTCTAGCCATCCCATCAGCTGTGAAAGTGAAATTAGCTGGACTCAAAACTTGGACACAAAGGGACTCTCATATTCCTTTCAACCGGATGAAAACATTTGGATCTATTTAGCTCAGAGTGTAATAAATGTATCTGATTTGTTTTTCCTTTTGGGAGGGCATCCAGAAGCATCTGTAAAGATTACTGAGGACTAGAACAAGAAATTATCCCAAGCCCAGCAGCCAAGGTAGAAGGAGTCCCCACCTGGATTCACCATAGCAGGTTGAAGAGAGCCTCGTCTCCATGAGAAGCTGAAACTGACCCTACCAACCCTCATAAGGTAACATTGAGATGTACAACCCACCCTACTTCAGCCACAAACTGGGAGCTGGCTGATCTACGCACGGCCGAAGCGTGAGGATGTCCGCCGTGGGACTCATTTTAATTAGACTTTGGGGTGTGGGAAAAGGAGAGATCTGTGTAATCTATACAACCACACTACCAAGGTGGGCCAAACAGTAACCACACTACTCTTCTATAGTTTCTATAAATGTGAGGGCACGTTCTTGGGTAACTGAATCTATAACCAATGGAACAGAGGTGGCCCTAACCCTTCTTGCATGCCAACAGACCCAGATGAGAAATGCCATCTATCAAAATAGATTATCCCTAGACTACTTATTGGCTGCAGAAGAAGGAGGGTTATGTGAGAAGTTTATTTTTTCTAACTAGCTCTGGTAGCGTAGTGGTTACGAATCGGGCTGCGAACTTCAAGGTCAGCAGTTCGAAACTACCAGCTGCTCCGCAGGAGAAAGATGAGGCATTCTGCTCCCGTAAAGATTAACAGCCTCGGAAACCCTGTGCAGGGTCGCTATGAGTCGGAACCGACTCCACGGCACATAACAACAACAACTGCATGCAAATAGATGATCAGAATCTGGAAGTAGAAGACCTTGTAAAAATGCAGAAAGTTGCCCGTGTCCCTGTGCAAACCTGGAATGGGTAAAACCCACAGAGCCTACGGGGAGGATATTTCTTTGCCTTCAAAGGGCTCGAGACCCTTGTGGGCAGGGTCTTGTTTTATTTGGAATTTACTTAATCATTCCATGCCTCCTCCCACTAACAATCAGGGCCATATGAACTTCCATTAAACAATAATCAATTGAAAAGGGTACCAACAATCCAAATCAATACCAAAATACCATTCCTTATGCAACATTCCGATTATGCTTCTGGGGAAAAGGTCCCAAAGGGCATCAAAGTGGGGAATGAACAGGAAAAGATGAAAACATTCACTGCCCTCTCCACCTAGAAGACAAGCTAAACTGTTTATTGAGTGAGATCAATCCTCTCTGGCCAGGAGTCAAACTAGAATGTTAATCAGGTTACTGAGAAGAACCAATTCTCTGGTTCCCTCCTGTCTTCAAAAAGGTCTGCAACCTAACCCCTCCCCAATTCTGACTCCATATAAGTCTGCACTGCCCTATATTGGGGGCTCAAAATCTGGAGAAATTAGCTCCTCTGAGCCAGCCGGCTTAATAAAACCTGAAGCTCTGCTTCACCTCGCCCAGTGGCCTCGGTTTCTTCGATCACGGATCAAGAACTGCAGTGACACTCTCTGGCCTACGGCTGCTGTGACACTATCGAATCTAAAGCTGCTGTAACAATAGAATCCTCAGGTAAGAAAGGAGTCAAAAAAGTTTACCAGGCCCAATTTGATATTGAAATCCTCTTGACGATATTCCCACTAAGTGGCTGAGTAGCCTTTATCTGATGACAGATAAGTCATTACCAATAAGAAAAGACAA
The DNA here is from genome assembly GCF_000296735.1 of Chrysochloris asiatica. Classification (NCBI taxonomy): domain Eukaryota; kingdom Metazoa; phylum Chordata; class Mammalia; order Afrosoricida; family Chrysochloridae; genus Chrysochloris; species Chrysochloris asiatica. Next base: position 3,245,018 of record NW_006408640.1, on the reverse strand, counting down.
TTTTGTATTTAGATGACTCTTAGGTTTTGTATTGAGCCAAAATATGCCCTATCTTTCACTCTTTTGTTCTAATGCTACCCTTTTAGATGATATAGAAGAAAACACTTGTTTTATCCTGAAATCCAAGCCTAAAGCAGAAGATATGAGGGGAAGCAAAGAAGAGGAGTGAGGCAGGAAGAGCCTTAGGGAGTAGGGTGTTAAGAGCAGTTGACTTCAGGTGAGGGGCAGTGCCTCTGAGAAGCTTTGTGCTGTTCCTCAGTGGTAGATAGAACTAGGGAAAGAGTTCTTGTGCTTATTCTAGCTCCTGTTTCAAATTGGTTAAAGATTTGCTCCCTGGATGCTGACTCCTACATGACAGGTTATGTTTGTGTGCATGTGGACACATTGTTGGGGTGGCTGGAGATGTCTCTAGGGTGGTAGAAGAGGCAGATAGTAATAGAGGCAGGGTGCTGATGAGTGTGGAACACTAAGTAGGTCAGAGCTGGGGTTAAAGCTAAGTTTTATACTTTGAGAAAAGGGACATGGTTAATAATTTTTCTAGGACTGGAGATGTAAAACTGGGACTGTTCTGTGCAAACTGGTGTGTACAGGCCCATTCTGGTGTGACACTATTGGTTAATGTGCTGGACTGCAAAGTCCACTTTGAACTAGAAGGCCTGCGGTTCAAGTTCACCAGCTGCTTCTTGGGAACCCTGTACAGGGTTGCTATGGATCAGAACCTGACTCAATGGCACTTAACAACAACAACAGAGTGCTGCTGGGTCTGGGTTCAGAGACCTAGAGGATCCAAAGTGTAGCAACAGATAAAGGCTCTCTAACCTGTTCACATACCTTAGTGTTACATGAAGTCCCAAGAGCATGCACCCCACTAGTCTGCATGCATGGAGCTGCTGATGGGTTAGGAGAACTGTTTTGATGTTATAAAGGGATCTAACCACCTCGTGAGCACAATTAAGTGTTCTGGAATACTCATACATTGCAATGCTGTCCATAGCTTGTCATGGTCCACACAAAATGAAAGCCTTTGCAAAGTCAATAAAGCACAAATAAACATCTTTCTGGTATTCTCTGCTTTCAGCCAAGATCCATCGGACATCAGCAATGATATCCCTCATTCCACGGCCTCTTCTGAATCCAGCTTGAACCTCTGGAAGTTTTCTGTCTATGCATGCTTGCAGCTGTTTCTGTATTACCTTGAGTAAAACTTTACTCGTATGGGATATCAAAGAGATTTCTGATGCTTTCTGTATTCTGTTGGGTCACCTCTCTTTGGAATGAGCACACATTGTCAGGAGGGACCAGTCGTTGGAGAAAGATATTATGTTTGGTAAGGTGGAGGGTCAGAGAAAAAGAGGAAGACCCCAGTGAGATGGATTGGCAAAGCAGCAAAATCAATGGGCTCAAGCATGGTAACATTTGTGAGGTTGGCCCAGGACTGGGCAGTGTTTTGTTTTGTTGTACATGAAGTCACTATGAGTTGTTACCGACTCAATGGAACCTAACAACAACAATAACAAACCACTTCATGGGAGAATTGCAAGAGGAAAATACCCCCATAGGAGTAAGGCTGAGATTGTAAAATATGACTAGAACTTTCCATGTAATGGTGGGTAGAAGAAGAGGTCATGGGAGAGAAAAAAATACATTGGAAGGGCAAGAGAGAAGTCTTCCAGGCAACACAAATCCCATAAAAGAAGGCTTGTGGGCAGGAAGACCTCTGGTTCTTGAGAGGATATGAAATTCTGTTAAGTAGCTAGGACACAGCAACCAAGAGGGAGGGGCTAGATGGAGATGAGACCAAATGGAGTGGCCCAGACCACATGGCAGTGCTGTTACTGCACATTTATTGTTAGGTGATTTAAGAATTATAAGCACATTCCTACTTTTTTTTTCTACATTCGTACTTTAATGAGTAGTCACTGAGATCTTAAAAACTCATGAGTGGCCATCTAAGTTGCAACTATTGGTCTCTTTGTGCAGAAGAAATAACAGTGCTGAAAATTAAAGATGCTTGGAATTAATCCAATTGACTAATTAGACTAGAAGAACTAGATGGTACCTGGCTACCACTACTAACTGTTCTGAAAGGAATCACATTAGAATGTTCTGTATATAATGAGAGAAAATAAGAATAAAACTTAAAATCATAAAAAAGATCAGGCTTACTGGTCAGAAAGGGGCTGGAGGAACCCAAGGCTATGAATGACCTTCAGTCACCCTTCAGTTCTGGAACTTAATTCATCTTCTTGGCTCATTTTTTAGTCAAGTAGTAGATGGGTTATTTAGGGAGACAACAACACTAGTGAGGTACACCATGTAATGGTCAATATGGAAACTCAATATGGAAAGGACAGCATTTACCTAAGGACAAAATTCAGAAAGGTTGGAAACAAAAAAAAGCACAGGAAGGAAGTGGGATAACTGATGCGAGATGGAGGAGATTGAAATTATTAAAATGAAACAAAGTATATTTTCTGAATGTAAAACTGATGATTTGCTTTCTAAACCTTCATTCAAGTCACAATAAAAGGTGCCTGTTCGTTTGTTTTTGATTTAAGGTTTTATTGTGAATTATGTGGGTTTACATGGGAGAACATCAAATTTTACATTCATCCTATTGTATTTCATGTCATTGCAATGATTACAATCATCTCCATGCATCATCAAACAACCAAGGGGTATACCTCACAGGCCTGCCCCCTGGCAGTCAGCACACAGCCCCTCTCCCTCCCTGATTCCAATGTCCCCAGCTGCTCCATTTGTCCATGTCATCATGTCTGCCTCCATTTCTGGTGTTACTGCTTCTCTGGGTAGGGTCCTGCACTGTGTTCTTCACCCTTGATGGTCCCAGGGACTTCTGCTCCTGGACTGCAAGATCAGTCACTCGCCTCCTTTTGTTACAAAACATCTACCTTTACATTTCCGACCCTCACAGTCAGTTCTGATAGCAATTATTCACTATTGTGCCACAGGAGTCTTTTGCCCATCTCCTATCATTAGCCCCATCCCAACAGGTTGAAAATCATTCAGTGGAGACTCTACCTTCCCCTGCCCCGTCTGAAACTAGGCTCCCTCTTGAAAGCTTGTAAGCCAGTCACTTCTTGCCTTTGTAGTCCCCCACCTCCCATTTTGGATAGTCAATGTCCAAGTTGCCCATCCCTGTCTACTCGGTGTGTAGAGGGGGTGGGAATGATCCTTGCTGTAAGGATTTGTTTCCTCTTTTGTCCTACTACATCCATAAGTATGTTTTGACATAAAACCAAACGGCCACCACTCGTCTGCCTGTCATGTTGTTGGGGCTTCAGTTGCTGTGATTCTGAGGGCTATGCCACTGGTATTTTAAATAACCAGCAGGGTCACCCATGGTGGACAGGTTTCAGATGAGTTTCCAGACAAAGACAGACTAGGAAGAAAGAGTGAACTACTTCTGAATAGTTAATCACTGAAAACCTTATGAATAGCAGAGAAACACTGTCAGATACAATACCAGAAAATTAGCCCCTCAGGTTGGAAGGCACTCAAAATGCGACTGGGGAAGAGATGCCTCCTCAAAGTAGAGTTGACCATGATGACATGAATGGAGTTAAGCTCATGGGAGAAAAGCCCACAGAACCTTCATTTGCTGATGGGGCACAACTCAAAATGAAGAGAAACAGCTGTAAACATCCATTGAAAATTGGAACATGGAATGTACGAAGT
>NW_006408640.1:3202954-3218162 GCF_000296735.1 Chrysochloris asiatica | reverse complement strand
GTATGTTTTTAAAGTCCTAGCTCTCTTTCAGTCACTTCTGCCCTCCTCTCCTTGCTCTTAGGTGCTGTCTAGTCAATTCTGACCCGTAGCGACCCCCCACAGGGTCTCCGAGGAGTGGCTGGCGGGCATGAACCACTGACTCTGCAGCTCAAAAGGCCTTGCAGTGCGTCACCTCAGCCCACAGCCCTGCGCCGGACTCCTCTCAAACCAGTGAAAACAAAACATCAGACCACATAAGACGAGCATCCGTGTCCCACGCACAGGGCCTCTGAGGAATGGTCCGTGAGCTTGAACCACTGACCCCACAGACCAAAAGGCCCTGCAGTGGCACCCCAATCCACAGCGCTACAAACCAGTGAATGTAAGCCAACGAAATAGGACACACATCCGTGTCTCCTGTATAAGGTTTCCGATGAAAGGCTGGTGAGCATGAACCACCAGCTCTGTCCCACTGTCCTCCTTGTCGTTCAAAAGAGTTTGCAGTGCAGCATCTCAACCCACAGCACTAGGCTGGGCTCCCTATCAAACCAGTGAAGAAAGGCAAACCAAACCTGCATCTCTGCCTGGTCTGGTTGTGTAAGCTCCTGGCAGAGGACAGTGCCAGCGGTGGGGGCGGGTCCTGGCCACTCGGCTAAGCCCCCTTCTCCCCTCACCCAGATGTATGTGGGCAAACCGTGAGCGCACCCACTCCCGATACCAAAGAAAAAAAACAAGATTGGAGCCACCCCAAATCGGCAAAGCACACCGTGCGCCTTTTTTTTCCCACCCTAAATGTTCCTGCGGAGCGTTTCTAAGACCCCTATTTAGTCCAGCCTCTCTGTCTTGCCAAGGATGTGGGTTGAGGTCTCCTAGCTTGGCCGGCGGACTCAAGGGTACGCGACCTCCCACCTCCGCTCCAAATCCCACTGGCTACAAGCCTCCTAGCCTCCAAACCACTCCTATCTCTGTGGGTCTGAATCCTGGAGCTCTGTCTTGTCTCCTTTCTGTCTGGAATTCTGAGCCACTTTTGATGGTGACCTTCACTATGGCTTCACCCTAGCTGCCAGCAAGCTCTGCCCTCTCTGATTCTTCAGTTAGTTTATGATGTTCTTACTCTGTTTCGGGCCCCTCTGAGTTTTGCTACTTGTTGAGATACTGTGGGGTGGATTATGACCCACTGCTACCCAGTATATGGTTGCCAATAGCAACTGTTGGGCTGGAACCACAGTTCCTGCAATTCTAAAGGCTTTGGTCTGGTGGATTAAACTACAGCAGGGGTGCTTTGTTATTGGTATTAAGCTGCTACTCAGTTTGGGCCAGCAGAAACCTTGATGCTTTGCTGGGCGTGCCTGGGGCTAAGAGGCTGGGCAGAGGGCTGGCCTAGGCGGAAGAGGTGGGGGATGGGCTTCGTGCTTGTAGGCAGATGGGGTCCATTTTTGACGACATCTAAAATGCCTCTCTTTGTCTCCCTGTGCCTTGAGTCCCTCAATTTGTCCTATATACTGGCCGGTAATGCCTAATGTGGCAATGAGGACCCCCCCTGGAATGGGCTATGTTGGTTCCAGTAGCTGCTCTAGTTTTCTGAGAGCCCTTTGAATGGCTCTGCTCAGGCCCTGCTAGGTTCTGCAGTGGGCGGGGCCATCCCCGGGTAGGTGCCCGGAGTAGGTGTGTGGAAGTTAGAAATGCTCTTAACTCCTCAATAGTTTGATCCTTCAAAAAAACAAGTTCATGAAGTTGCAGCCTAATGTTTTATGTTTGCCCAAAAGCTGTCTGTCTACCAGGCGGGGGTCCCAATTTGTGATACCACCCCTCCTTTCTCCTGAGCCCTCGTACCTGTCCTGTCCAGTCAGGAAAACGCCCAGAATAAGTAATCTTTTGAGATCAAAAGGGCAGCATTTGGTCAAGGACAAATTTCAGAAGGCATGAAAGATTGGAAAAAAGGAGAAATAGGAACAGGAAACACATGATAGTGGTGAGATGAGTGATGTTACATTATAAGGATTGCAACAATGACATGAAGCAAAATCAGTATGAATTGTTGACTGGAAACATTCAATCAATTCAAAATAAAAGTTTCCTTGGCTCATATAGCAGGAGTGAAGATAGAGACAAGTAGTTGTTGTTGCTGTTACATGGCATACAGTCAGTTTGGACTCATAGCGACCTTATGTACAATGAACGAAACACTTCCCAGTCCTGCGCCATCCTCACAATTGTTGTTAAGCTTGAGCCCTGTGTATGTTAAGCTGCTGCAACTGTGCCGATCCAGCTCATTGGAGGTCTTTTTTTTTTTTTTTGGTTGATCTTCCACTTTATCTAGCATCCTTCTCCAGAGATCATCTTTCTTGATGATAAGTCCAAAGTATGAGAAATACCCCGAAGTATACTTAAAAAGGGTATTTGCAATGAAGAAGTCATTAGTTTTGCAAAATTCTATCATGCAATCTCCAGCATCATCTCTATCACCAACTACTGATCCTTCCTCTTGTTTTCAATCTTTGCATTTCAATTGCCAGTAATTATTAATATATCTTGATTGCAAGTTTAAATCAATTTCAGACTGAAGAAGTTGGTATAAGTCTCCAATTTCATCCTCTCTGGCTTTAGTGGTTGGTGCATAAATTTGAATAATAGTGGCATTAACTGGTTTTCCTTGTAGGTGTATGGATATTATTCTATTATGGACAGCATTATACTTCAAGATGTATCTTAAAATGTTCTTGTTGACTATGAATATGATGCATTTATTCTCAATTTTTTCATTTCTGGCATACTTAACCATGTCATTGTCCAATCCAAAATGCTCTGTACCAGTCCACTGTACCTCGCTAATGCCTAGGATATTGACATATATGCATCTCATTTCATTTTTAACAACTTCCAGTTTTCTCAGATTCATGCATCATGCATTCCATGTTCCAATTTTTAATGGATGCTTACAGCTGTTTAACCTCAGTTTGAGTTGTGCTCCATGAGCAAAGGAAGATCCCAAAGCATTTGCTCTGTTATATTGTCATGATCAAGTTTAAGGAGGCAGCTCTTCCCCAGTTATATTTTGACTGCCTTCCAACCTAAGGAGCTCATCTTCTGGCACTATATGTGAAAATATTTTGGTGCTATTCATCATGCTTCAATATTCAGGTACTATCTGACAGTATTTTACTGTTATTCATAAGGTTTACAGTGGCCAAATATTCAGAAGTAGTTTGCCTTTCCTTCCTAGTTTGTCATAGTCTGGAAGTTCAGTTTAAACCTGTCCACCATGGGTGACCCTGCCAGGATTCAAAATTCTAGCATTCAAAATATCTGCTGGCATTCAAAATACTGGTGGTATAGTTTCCAGTATAACAACATAGTACAACAAACTGACAGATGAGTGGTAGTGAGTGTAATTAGTCAATTAGCAAAGGACAAATATTGTATGAGACCACTATTGTAAAAACTCAAGGAAATATTTTCATACAGAAAGAAACTTCTTTGATGGTTACCAAGAGTGGGAGGAAAGGGAAAGTAATTCACTGTCTAGAGGATAGACACATGTTACCTGGGGTGATGGGAGGGAAATATACAAGAAGAGAAACATTAACAGAAGAATAATGAAAACTGGTGAAGACACAAGGAACCTTGCAAAGGCAACAATGGATAAAGGCAAACAAACAAACAAACAAACAAACACACACAACCCAGGAACAACAATGTTCTGCAGGTAGATACATGGACAGACATAGGCTGAATGGGTATGGGAGGAAGAATGGGCATATACCCACAAATATATGAGTTTTAAAGATGATATTTGTACATGCTATTTATCTTTCTTGCAAACACAACTAGGAGAGTGGTAGAACATACAGTGGACAAAATAATGAAAACTTCTTAAATATTATCAAACATCTTAAGGCAATGAGTTGCTGGGCCTTTGGGTTCAGGACCATAGTCTCTGAGGGCAACAGGCTCACAGTCCACAAAGACAATGTTCTACTTCCTACTTTGGTGAGTAGCATCTGGGATCTAGCTATTGGTTTTTCCACAGGTGTAAGAAAGACAAGTGATGAGAATTGAAGATGCTTGGAATCAATTTGTCAAACAGACTAATGGAACATGTGAACATCAGTTCCCATGACTCTGAGACCAGAAGAACTAGATGATACCCAGTTACTATTACTAACTGTGCTGAAAGGGATCATATAAGTAGTTCCCAGGTTGAGTGGAGAAAATATGGAACAAAATTCAAAATGATTTTTTAAAAGACTGGACTTACTGGTCATAAAGAGACTGGAGGAACCTGAGATTATGGGACAGCAGCACTAGTAAGATATGCCCACCATGGAATGATCAATCATTCAAAACTAAAAGGGCAATGTTTACCTAAGGACAAAGTTGAGAAAGGATAGAAATGTCTATGGAGTGGAAATAGGAGACATAGAAAGGCAGTGGGATAACTGCTATTGCATAAAGGGGACTGCAATCATTGTGTGTGATTTGTTGGATGTAAAACTGATGATCTTGTCTACAAACCTTCAATCAATTCACAGTAAGTTTTTTTTTAAAAAAAGAATTATTGTTGTTAGGTGCCATTGAGTCAGTTCAGACTCATAGCGACCTTATGAACAGTAGAATCACTGTTAGTAGGGAGGGCAGTTTGCCTGAGGGAAGAATACTTGGGTTGTTTTAAATAGACTTCCTACAGTAAAATTCACTCTATGTCACATGTATGTTTAACTCAATTTTAGATTTGATTTTGCAAAATTTTATAACATTTTTTGTAGGTAAAAAAAATTGATCCCTTAGATACCTGATTTCACCCCAAAATGTTATATACTGGAAGAGACATTAGAATAATTCAATAAAAAATCTGAAGTAAACTGAACTTTAGTGTCTTTAACTATAACTGCATTTGCCACAGACTGAAGGAGCTCTGGTAGTGTAGTGGTTATGAATCGGGCTGTGAACCTTAAGGTCAGAAGTTTGAAACTACCAGCTGTTCTGTAGGAGAAAGATGAGGCTTTCTGCTCCTGTAAAGATTTACAGCTTCAGAAACCCTGTACGAGGTCACTATGAGTCAGAACTGCCTCCATGGCACATAACAACGACAACAAAGGAACTGAAACATTACTTTTGGACTTGAAGCAGAAATGCCTTTACTTCTGTTGTTGTTAAGTGCCATCAAGTCAGTTGCGACTCATAATGACCCTGTATAGGGTTTCCAAGGAGCAGCTGGTGAGCTTGAACCACTGACCTTGTAGTGCAAACTGACCTTGTAGTCCAGTGCATTAACCCACAGCACTATACCAGGATTCCAGAAATGCCTTAGTGGATAGAAATTTTGTTGTTGTTGGTGCAGTTTAGTATCGTTATAGAAGACACTTAACATAGACTATTCCCAAGGTCTTGGACTTTTAGCTCATTGGACTCTATTAAAATCTCTATTGATTTTGAGTTTGCTTTACCATGGAAACTTGAATTTATAGATGACTAAACAAATTGATTTATTTCATATTCTTTACTATTGTCATATGTTTCTATGGATAAATAGGTTGTTTTAGTGAATGGGTGTTATTTGAAATCATTGCCTTATGACTGACCCTTAGTGTTTTTTTGATAGTTTTTTTCTACAACTTAAGTTTTGTTCATTTGTATAAGTGAAACTTTCCATGTGTCTTAACCACAAAATTTTCCTTTTTCCCCCCCCCCCCCCCCACACACACAAGGGTGATTAAAACATTGTCTGTACCCTGGCTGTAGAATTTATTTCAATCCACTTTTAGAAAAAACAAATACATCCCTTTTTGACATAATCTCTTTGCTTTTCAATGTACTTTGTCCATCTGTCAACAAGCTTTTGTATTCCCTTATTTAAAAATGTTTAGGCTGAGATATGAGCAACAAATGTACCAATGTCTTCACTTCATCAGACATGAATCTTTGTCCCAAACGGCTGCTTTCAGAGGACCAAACAGGTGACAGTCTGATGGAGAAAGATCAGGACTATAGGGAGGATGCTTTAACACCTCAAAACCAAGTTTTTGCAGTGTCAATAGTGTGGGCAGAGGTGTGCAGATGTACATTGTCATGCAAGATCACAATGCTGACCTTGGATAACAGTCTTCTGTGTTTAATCTGAAGTTTAGGCTTTATATCTTCAGTGAGCATCTCACTGTAATGATCACTGTTGATGAAATTTTTCCTGATAGTGTTCTAATAACAGCCCTTGAGAATTCCAGAAAACTGTAAGCATCAATTTTTCAGATGATAGTTGATTTTTAAAAATGTGCTTTATTGTGATAGTTTACATGGGAGTACGTTAGGTTTACATTCATCCTATCATATATCGTTTCATTGCCATGGTTACAATCCCCTCCATGCATCATCAACCAACCAAATTGTACACCCTGCAAGCCTGTCCCCTGGTTGTCAGTACACAGCCCCTCTCCCTCTCTGGGTCTAGAGTTCACAGCTGCTTCATCTCTCCACGTCATCGTCTCTGCCTCCATCTGTGGTGTCACTCTTTGTCTGGGTAGGGTCCTGCACTCTGCTCTTCTCCCTTCATGGTCCCAGGGCTCTCTGCTCCTGGATTTAAAGTCAACCACTCCCCTCCTTTTGATATAAAATGTCTACTTTTACATTTCCAACCCTCACAGTCAGTCCTGATAGTAATTATTCACTATTTGTATAACATGAGTGCTATCCACATCTCCTTTCATCATTCCTGCCCAGACAGATTGGATACTACTCAGTGGAGATTCTACCTTCCTCTTCACCCTCTGGATCTAGACTCCCTCTTGAAAGCTTGTAAGCCAGTCACTTCTTGCCTTTGTAGCCCCTCATTTTGGGTAGCCAATGTCCAAGTTGCCCATCCCCATCTACCCTGTGTATTGAGGTGGTGAGAATGATCCTCACTGTAGAGATTTGTTCCCTCTTTTGAGCTACTGCATCCATAGGTGTAGGTCAAGTTCATCAAGTTGTATAAGATTACTCTTTTTTCCCTCTTCTTTCTTCTAGTTGAGCTCTGATCATCCAGCCATTGAAGCCAGGTCAAGTGGGTATTATCTGTAAATGTGGGTGTTCTTGTGCATATGCCCTCTCTTCTTATCAGCTGGACACTTCATTCTCCACTCTAGACCTCTGTGGCTATGTCATTGCCTCTGGGCCCAGGAGTTCCCAGGTCTTGCCAAACTACTGGCCAACCAGATCTCTTCCCAGGTTTACAGAAGTCTATTGAACGTGGTTGGACTTAGCTTGCAGCTTCATTGCCATTTTTCCCTCACTTCCCCTTATTGGTGACCAACGTGGTCACCAGTCAGAGCACATGTTTGCTCTTGTATTCCCATTGAGTTTCAGTCTAGGAAGGTGGTTTACCCTGAGGGGACCCAACCACTTGCCTTGATGTCTCTTGGATGAGCAACTTGCTTGTTCTTGTAGTAGTAAGTTGGACTGCCATTATTGTTTTGTATTTTTCCTGTTGGCCGTTCTTTCAAGAAGTATCTTCGGTTCTTCTGATAGTTGACTTTTGAACTTTTTCTTGGTCAGCAATTGAGGATGTTTCCATTCCATACTCTGCTGTTTACTCTCAAGAAATGAACCAAGAAAAAGTTCAGCAACATAGCTTTGTGGTGATTTCCCCCTTTTGTTGCTGTTGTTAAGTGCCGTTGAGTTGGTTCCAACTTGTAGTGACTCAGTATAGCATTTCCAAGGATCAGCTGGTGAGTTTGAACAAGGATCAACCTTGTGGTTCAAACCAACCTTGCAGTCCACCACTTATCCTACAGTGCCACACCCAGACTCCAATTTTCCTCTAGGACAGCTCTAATATATAGCTCACCATGGAGCATTGTGGGGGCCATGGAAATTGTGCAAATCTGTAGACAGCTCCTGTAAAAATAATAAAAACTCATCAAAATTTTAACATAAGTTTTATTCTACACAGTTAATTTATATGCATATAGGGATCCTTTTGATCCCAGGAAAATGGTTCAAAGAAATTAGATACAATGGAACCAATAAAGAGAAGAGGAGGGAGAAATATAGATGAGGAAACATTGACAAATCTTAGCATGTTTGATTGAACTCTGCTTTCCCTTCTTTTACTGAGATCAACCACTATCAGGTCCCCAAATGGTCTCTAGACCTCTACCAATCCAGTCTTCAAACTGGAAGGAAAAGACTAGCAACATTATTGTTGCTGTTGTTAAGTGCCATCGAGTCAGTTCTGACTCATAGGGACCCTATATATGCTTTCTGAGGAGATACTGATGAATCTGAACTGCCAACCTTGTGGTTCAAACTGAGCTTGCAGTCTAGGGCTTTGTTCTATAGTGCCACCCCAGGTGAAAGAAAAGCTGCTGACAGCATTAATCTTGCTCAGGAACTTCTTTAGAGTATACATTTGGTTTTGTGAGTAAGAAAATCTCAAATCAAAGCAAGATGTCTGCTATCAATTTTTCTCTTTGACACTTGTATTCAGTTCTGGTTTCAGTTGGGCAGATAGAACAGGGAAAGAAGAATATATAAAGGAAAAACCAAATTGCATTCAGGTTTCTACCTCTTCTTCTTTTACAAGTTTCTTATTTCTGTAAGAAGGAACATCTATGCTTAAATTCTACCTATCTTTCATCTGCCTAAGCCTTTTGCTTTCCTAACTTTTTTTGCACTGGATAAGTGTTATGCCTTGCCAATTCTTTGGAGAACAAACATCTATGTTTAATAAATTCTGCCTGTCTTTCATCTGCCTAAACCTCTTGTCTTGCTTACTTCTTTTGTGAGGGGTAAGAGTATTAGGCCTTCCAGGGAACACTTCAACTGTGACACTCTGGTCAGTGGCTTGCTGGGGACCACAGGCAGTGCTGAGTCCTTTCAGCTCATTCCCTGTTGCTGCTGCACGTTTAGACTGTTCCTCCAGGATCCTTCCTGATGTTTGATTATTTTTCAGTCTGTCCACTTTCATAGACCCTGTAACCACATCCTCCAGAGTCTGCCATAGAGAAAGAACTCCCTTTGTTGTCTTTATTTTGACTCTAAGAAACCAGTCTTCGGGTATTAACTTCTGCTCAATAAATTAAAGCATAAATTCACATTAACAAGAAGGGAAAAGAAAGATGACAAAAATCAGCAACATCACCTTGCTCATGGCCTTAAGTGTCCCTTGGCTGATCTTTTCTCCATCCGCCTTCATTTCCCATTTCCTTATTAACTTCTAACAGGTTTTGCTATTATTAAATTCTGGGAAACTAAATCAGTTACTCAACACTGGAAATTCCCTTTTTAAACAATAATTACTTCTAAAGGGCTTTTCTATCTTTCTGTCTTTCCTTCCTATCTTCCTTCCTTCCTTTCTTCTTCTTTCTTTCTTTTCTTCCTGCTAAAGGGCAGGGGTCTGAGAGGTATGTGTGTGTGTATGTTGGAGGGAGGACTAAAACCTATTTTGACCGTACAATTATAAAAATTTTATACTTCAACAGTTTGGGTTATAAAATGTTTCGTATTTACAAAAGCAACTGAGTAGTATTTAGCAGTGTTAATGTAGTTGTTAAGTGCCATCGAGTCAGTTCTGACTCATAGTGACGCTGTACTGTGTTTCTGAGAAGCAGCTGTTGGGTTTGAACTGCTGACCTGTGGTTCCCAGTCTAGTGCTGATCCTACAGAAGCACACCAGGAATCCATTTTGTGGTAGATCCTTCAAAAGAACTCACTGCCACTGAGTCAATTCTGACTCATAGTGACCCTATATGGGGTTGCTGGGACTGTCAATCTTTATGTGAGCATCTTTCTCTTACAGAGAAACTGGTAAGTTTGAACCACTGATTTTGCAGCTAGCAGCCCAATGCCTAATTCAGAATTACACCAGTGACAGATAGGCCTAGGCATTTCACAAACAAGTTCTGAATCCAAGGTCTTCGTATCTCTCATAATTGTTGTTGTTAAAAGGGTCTCAGGGCCCCATATGAAACATGTCAGCAGTGTATGAGGCACATCAGGGAGTCCTTATCTCAGCATGGATTAGAGAACGTGCATGAAGGTAGGATGAATGAGAATTTAGGCTGAAGGAGAGGTGTGAAGCTGGAGGACTTGTCAGGGAATTTAGGGAGATGTGTACACTGATGGGAATTGAGTGTAGTTAGTGTCTGATTAGACAATATGAAAAGTAAACAGAGATTTACTTACTAATCTTTAGTGAGCAGTTTCACAGTTTATTTATTTTTAAACATCAAAGCATCAGATAAATGACTCAAATCCATGAGGACAGCATCTCATGCCACGGAGGCTTTCTGAGGATCCTGGGGAAAGGAGGGCTTATCTTTTGTCTGATCACCTTTAGCTTAAATTTTCTGTTGCCATTGACAGAATCCTACAACCACTCCTGTTCCTGTTCCACGTGCTATGTGTTGCTGTTAGGTGCCTTTGAGTTGGTTCAGACTCATAGCAACCCTGTGCACACAGAATGAAATGCTGCCTGGTCCTCTGCAATCCTCACAATGGTTCTTACATTTGAGTTTATTGCTGCTGCCACTGTGTCAATCCATCTCCTTGAGGGTCTTCCTCTTTTTCAATGACCCTCCATTTTACCAAGTATGATGTCTTTTCTAGGGACTGGTCCCCTAATAACTGTGACAGATGAAGTTTTACCATCTTCTCCTCTAAGGAATATTCTAGTTTTACTTCTTCCAACATGGTTTTGTTTGTTCTCCTGGAAGTCCATGGTATACATAGCCTACTATCCATACCAGTCCCCTTTCCATTGCTGTTAAAACTAAAACAAAAATCAGCCAACCAACCTCTTCATATAAACCTTGCTTCTGAGGGGCCTCTGGGTAAATCTGAGCAGCCATCTAGAATGCATTTATTGGTCTCTCCCTGTCTGAAGGGAGATTGAAGAAAATGAAAGAACAATTAGTCTCAAGGACAAATGGACCCAGCCTCCATGACTCTGAGACCAGAAGAACTAGATTGTCCAAGGTTATCACTGCTGACTGCTCTAAAGGGATCACAAATGAAGGTACTGGAAAGAATGGAAGAAAAATGTGAAACAAATCCCAAAGTAATTAAAAAACAAACAAACCCAGCTTTACTGGTCTGATAGAGACTATGGCACTATTGAGACTATGACCCTTAGGAACCATTCAAGTCTAGAATTAAACTCATCCCCTTGACACCACCTTAACATAGTCTATAGTTGTCAAGAGTTAACATTAATACCAAGGTGTTACACACACCTTAGAACCATAGGGCAAAACTTAGACCAGAAGGGCAAAACTTGCTCAGGAGTAAAGTTCAGAAGGCAGTAAGGAATAGGAAGGCTTCATGAAAGGAAATGGTAAACAAGGAGAAAGTAGAAAGTGTGCTGTTATATTGTGTGCAATTGATGGTACAAAACAAAATGTGTATGAGTTGTTGAATGGAAAACCAACTTGCTCTACAAATTTTCATCCAAATCAGAATAATAAATATTTGGGAAACCTTAATTCCAGTATTTATACATCTACTTCTCTTGTATTGACTATCTTGTTATTTAACAGTTGACATTTATGAAATTTTTCAGGCAGCACCTTCCATTGTGTGGACCTCAAGCAGTGCCGCAGCCTGTGGCACCCTCCATGGACCACACTGAATAGTACACAGGAGACCCCAGTAATGAATGGGCTACATGAGGGCTGGTGGCTGACATCTGTGAGACACCTTTTCCTGTTTGTCTGCGATGTCTCAGACTGTTCAAAGAGGGTACAGTGTAAGAGTGGGGTGACTTGCACTTGTGGGTAAACAAGGGAAGGCTGGGTGAGGTCCCAAATATGTGGGGAGTGTAGTGACAGAAGGCTGGAAGTGGGGCATGGAAGGGGAGGGAGCTCCATATGTTTTTTGTTTTTTTTTAAATGTTTTATTGTGAATTATATGATAGTTTACATGGGAGAACTTTAGTTTTACATTCATTCCATCGTATATCATCTCACTGCCATGGTTCCAATCCCCTTCATGCATCCTCAACCACCAAAAGGGTATATCCCAGAAACCCACTCCCTACACTTCCCCCTCCTCCCCCCAGTTTTTGGCCCACGGTCCCTTTCCCTCTCTGGTTCCAAAGTCCCCAGTAGCTTCATCACTCCGTGTCATCATCTCTGCCTCCATCTCAGGCATCTCTGTTTCTCTGGGTAGGGTCTCGCTCTCGGCTCTTCTCCGTTGATGGTCCCCAGGCCTCCGCTCCTATCCTGGAGAATCAATCACTCCCTTCCTTGTTACAAAAGTTCTACCTTTGCATTTCCAACCCTCATAATCCGTCCTGATAAGCATTATTCACTACAGTATCACGAGTTACCCATCTGTATCTCCTTTTATCAGCTCTGCCCAGACAGATTGAATAGTACCTTCTGGAGATTCTGCCTTCTGCCATGCTCCCTAGCACCAGGTTCCCTCTTGAAAGCTTGTAAGCCAGTCACTTCTTGCCTTTGTAGTCCCCCCCTCCCCATTTGAGTATCCAATGTCCAAGCTGCCCTTCTCCGTCCACTCTGTGTGTGTGTGTGGGATGTGTGTGAATGTTTCTTGCTATGAGAATTTGTTCCCTCTTTTGAGTTGCTGCTCCATAGGTATAGGTCAAGTTCATCAGACTGTATCAGTTCACTCTTTTTTTATTTTTTTTTTCCCCTCTTCTTTCCTCTCCTGATTGAGCTCCGATCATCCAGTCATCCGGTCCAGGTCACGTGGGTATCATCTGCAAGTGTGGGCGCTCCTGTGCATATGTCCTCTCTTCCCATCAGCCGGTAGCTCCACTCTCCTCTTGAGTCCTCTGTGGCCACACCACTGTCTCTGGGCCCAAGAGTCCCCAGGCCTCTTCACACTGCTTGCCAACCATGTCCCCAACTGGGTCCACAGAAGTCCACTGATCATTGTAGGGCTTAGCTTGCCGTTTCATTGCTGCTTTTACCCCACTTCCCCCCATCGGTGATGTGTGTGGTCACCAATCAGAGCGTGTATTTCCGTTGAGTCTTAGTCTTGGAAGGGGGTTTGTTGAGAGGACCTGGCCACTTGCCTTGATGTTTTCTAGGGAGGCGACCTGTTTGTTCTCGTAGTAACAGTCCATCTTCCTCCATTTATCCTGCAGGTCTTTCTTTCAAGAGGTATCTTTTATTCTTCTAGCTGCTCCAGGCTGGTCTGCTCATCCTTTCAAGTGGAGATTTCTCATCTCGGGAGATCTGGATGTGGTTCTGGTTTCTACCTATAGTTTTATGTATTGCAAAGGCTCTGCAAGAAGACTCATTCACTGGGTAGTCCCAATTTAGGTATTCCAATCAGTCAGCTCCATATCGTTTTGAGTGAGATCAGAGAAGGATGGAGGATGAATGGGGTCCTCACCTGGGTGGGCAATAGGAGGCAGCTGATGGGGAGGACCAGAGTGGTGTTGGGAAGTGGCAGTCAGCAAGTAACATTCAATCACCACCACTGCAATTCTTGTGGGTTCTGGTGCTGAGAAAGGTGTGGTGAGAATGGGGGCCCACTGCATCACATGCACAATGAAACATACCAGGGGCACTCCATAGGAAGTGAGGGAGAATACCCTTAACAAAGATGAGTGTCAGGCCCCTGACTCTTGCATTATGCTGATTTCATATAAGGAGCTGGTCTTCGGAACCTAACTATGTTGTTACGTGATGAATGGTTGTAATCTCATTTGGGAGTATACATTCTTTGATATGCTGATGATAAGTGCCACAGAGTCGACTCCAACTCAGAGCCATACTATATAGGGTTTCCAAGAAGCAACTGAAGGGTTTAAGCTCTGACCTTGCATTTAGCAGTTCAGTGCTCATCCTACAGCACCACATCAGGGTGTGTTTTAAATCAATCTCTCTTGAGACATAAAAGAGAATAAACAATCTCTCTTAAGACATAAAAGAGAATAAACAAGCAAGCAAGCAGAAATGGGGGAAGATATGACACATGGAGACTACGAAGGAGCCAAGGAATAGAAGCTAAAGAAACAGAACTGACAGAGAAAGGAAACATGCCCTTAGAACTGGCACTCTGATTTTGAACATCTAGTCTCCTAAACTGTGAAAATAGACTTCTGCTTTGTTTTTAAGCTACCTACTTGTGGTATTTCTATTATAGAAGCACTAGATAGCTAAGATTGGATTTAGTACCAGGAGTTAAGTGGTACTCTAACAAATACCTGGAGTCCTGGTGTGGTGCTGTGAATTAATGTGCCAGACTGCAAAGCTGTTTGAACTGTAAGGTTGGTGGTTCAAGCTCACCAGCTGCTCCTTGGAAACCCTATATAGGGTTGCTATTGGTTGGAACTGACTCAATGTCACTTAACAGCAACAAAAAACAAATATCTAACATTTGAAATTGCCTAATGGGTACAGGTTGAAGGAATTATAGCAAAGCCCTAGATTGCTTTGATGGGACTGTTGGTAGAATTATGGCCATCAAAGATGATTCTGATGAAGGTTCAGAAAGAACTGGAAAGTGTGATGAGAGCTTCTACAGGTATAATCAATATAACAATGTGTGGAGTAAAGGACCTAACTGTACCCTATATAAGATGGCCTTTGGCCTTAGTTCCAGAGAAATAGTCACTGAAATCATTGGAATGCATGGCTCTCCTGCATAGGTCTGTGGGCCCGAACCTTCCCCAATAACCTCTGGCTGCAAGTTTGTCTCTATTTCTGATGGGCTTCTTGCAACTGACAGAAAGTCGGCTAGATTATCTCATGTAGTCCCTATAATAGTCCTGAAGAAGTAAATATTATAAATTTGACAGGTGCACAACTAAAGCTAGGAGAAGTTAACTTGCTCAGATTTAGCAAACTAGATCTAGAAAACTAGATCTCCTTGAGCTGACTCAATGACACTTAACACCAAAAGGAGATAATTAGCAAGGATTTGAATCAGCTGAGCCCTGCCAGAGTTGTTAGGTACTGAAGGCGGGGCTTGATGGCAGCTAGGGTAGAGGTGCAGTGAAATTTGCCATCAGCAACACCACAGAATACCAGGCAAAGCTGATCCAGGGCAGAGTTCCAAAACTCAGAAAAGCAGAGATAGGAATATTTTTAAAGTTTGAAGGCTTACATTTTGTAGAACTTGAACCTTAAGTAAGAAATTGTGTACCTTTGAATCACCCAGGCTTGGAGGCCCGGGGCCGACATCTTGGGTGAGACCAAATGGCAAGCCTAAGCGGGGGAGCAGAAACATCGTGGAAAAACACTGCGGAACCTTGGAGCAAAGGTGGACAATACACTTTGTT
>NW_006408640.1:3193996-3201850 GCF_000296735.1 Chrysochloris asiatica | reverse complement strand
AAAACCTACAGAAAGAGGTCCAAATGATCAATAATAAAATATCAGAAATAGACAGAGTTGTTAGGTACTAATCTGTAAATGGGAGTCCTGGTGTGGTGCTGTGGGTTAATGCGCCAGACTGCAAAGCTGTTTGAACTGCAAGGTCGGTAGTTCAAGCTCACCAGTCACTCCTTGGAAACCCTATGCAGGGTAGCTATGGTTCAAAACTGACTCAACGGCACTTAACAACAACAACAACAACAATCTGTAGATGATTTCTTTAATTCTTTTTAATAGGTGAGAAAATTGTAAAAGAACTCATTGCAACATATCCCCAAATAACTTCCTAAACATCACAGTATTTCTCTGCTCATGTAGCTAGTGATCCCCTGTTTTTGTTAAACAGCCTCCATTTCCAGATACTCCCTGTTTTACCTCCATTCTATGATTCCAGACATTACCTACAAATGTCAATATGCTCTGTGCATTCTAACCAGGTTATCTTCCTAAGAGATCCTCTTGTCCTTGGTCTGCCTGTTTCCTGTCTGGCTAAACAGCTGCTTTAAAAAGCCCAAATTAAGACAGAATGTGCCAGGAAGAATTAACAAATTCTAATGGACATTGAAACAAAATATTTATTGTGTCATTTTGTAGCAGAAGAGGGCGCTGTTGGCTAAGAAAGGAATATATATATATATATATATATTTTATTTAGATATCTTTAGTCATATGTCCACCATCACCACAGGTCCTGAGGGTGCCTTATTATAGTTTTGGGGGAGCTATAAATGTCATTTTGCACCCATCATTTGCAACACAATCACAAACATAAGCAACTTGTTATACAACCCTATATAGGGTTGTAGAACACTGTTTTTGTTTTTTTTTTAGCACTTTCAGAATGAATACAAATTCACAGCTTAAGCTTTATTTCAGTGATGATGAACTTTATAGATATATTGTTAAGTGCCATCAAGTGGTTCCTACTCATTTTTGTTGTTTTTAAGTGCCATTAAGTCAGTTCCGACTCCTAATGACTCTGTAAAGGGTTTCTGAGGAGTGGCCAGTGAGTTTGAACAGCAGATCTTGTGGTTCAAACTGATCTTGTGTTCCAGCGTGTTACCCTTCAGCACCACACCAGGACTCCTTCAACTCATAGCAACCCTGTATAGGGCTTCTGAGGAGCAACTGGTGGGTTTGAAACATAAACCTTGTAATTAGTAGTCCAGTGCTTATCATGTAGTACCACATCAAGACTCTTTATGGAGATAAATGACACTTTATTACATTTCATGTATGTAAGGACATTTTTATCCATTATTTGAGTTGTCTTCTTAGAAATGTGTCCAGTAAATGAGTATCCTTTCTGTCACTTGGTATTTTGCAGGTCCATTAAAAAGTGGCCAATTGTGAGAAATGCATTTTCATCTGATGCTAGCTGCAGAATTCAGGCCTTGGTCAGAAACTACAGACAAGGAAGGGTTTCACTCTTGCATGGTCTACCTACCTGGGCATTTTACTTAAAGACTTCATAGGCCAGGGCCACAAGGCAGATCTCAGGGTAGGAGACAAGATCAAGCCCAAACTTGCAAAGGGCAGTCTTAGGATGTTTTGCTAGAGCTTCTTGAATCCAGCTTTCCTAAGTGAAAGTGGGGCCCTAGAGCCAGAAGGTAGAGGTAAAACAACAAACCCAGTTGTTGTAGAGCTAATTCTGACTCACAGTAACACCAGTTATGCCAGAGTAGAACTGTATTCCATAGGGTTTTCTAGAGCTGATTTTTCAGAAGTACTTGAATTCTATGATACCTCTAGGAGAATTTGAACTGTCAATCATTTGGTGAGTAGGGAGAGTCCTGGTGTTGCACTGTAGGATAAACACTGGACTTCCAAGTCAGTTTAAACCACAAGGTTGGCAGTTCAAGCTCACCAGCCACTCCTTGGAAATGCTGTACAGGGTCGCTGACTCAATGACACTTAACACCAAAAGGAGATAGCTAGCAAGGATTTGAATCAGCTGAGAGCTGCCAGAGTTGTTAGGTACTAATCTGTAAATGAGTGTGGTGCTGTAGGTTAATGCACCAGACTGCAAAGCCTTTTGAACTGCAAGGTTGGCGGTTCAAACTCACCAGCTGCTCCTCGGAAATGCTATACAGGGTCGCTATGGGTCAGAACCGACTTGAAGGCACTTCACAGCACAACAACAACATAGCTTGGTAACCACCCAGGGACTCTGATAGTGGACGTAGTCAGTGTTAACTGGCTGCAACTGAAGACTGAGATGCATTGGAGGTGAGAGAGAAGGGTGCAGAAATAGGGGGTGGCGGGGGGGATTGGGATGTTAGGGGAATGCAGAAAATGGCTCCTGGCCAGGAAAGTGCCAGCATCAGCAGGAAGACAAGGCAAGAGGCCAGGCCAGGAACATTCTGTTGGTTATGGTAATGGGGAGGTGATAATGGGCCTGGTGGGAGGGCCACCAGGAGTCCAGACTAGTGCTGCCACTAAGGTCACTTCCCTTGCCTCCCTGCAAAATCATGAGAGGTCGACTCCAAAGATCTTTCTTTCTTGGCCTTTGGAGTTTACTCTTTCTAATTCTCAATTTAGTATTGCTATATTCATTCTTCATAATTAGGCAAAAAGAAAACTAGTCATCTTATAATCAGTTCTGAGAGTTATGTATCAGTATGATTGTTTTCAAAGGTGGTGCTGTAAGATGAGCACTGGACTACTAACCTCAAGGTTGCCTGTTCAAATCCACAAGTTGCTCCTCGGAAATCGTATACACGGTTACTATGAGTTGGAAGTGACTTGATGGCACTTCACACAAAACATTGAGATTCATCATTGATTTGCTCTGTAGTTAAAAAAAAATGTAGTTTGGGTAAAAGTTTACAGAGCAAATTAATTTCTAGTCAACAATTTATACATTATATTTCATGACACTTGGATTGGCCAAGTGGCAGCATCGATGGACTCAAGTGTGGCAACAGTAGTGAGGTTGGCCCAGGATAGGGCAGTGTTTCGTTCTGCTGTGCATAATGTCGCTATTGGTCAGTACCGACTCGATGCTACCTAACAACAACAACATTTCATGACATTGGTTGCAACCCCTCAATATAATAGTACTCTTCTTTCTTGGGTTCTCAGTTTCCATTCATCCTTGTTTTATACCTCTTACTGCCTTTGGTCTGGTCTGGCTGATTGTACTGAGGAGTACCTTCCTCCTAGGTATTACTCACTTCGTAGGCCTCTCTATTGTTTGACTGAAAGCTGGTCTGAGTGAGTTCAGTTCCAGACTTCAAGGGTGTCTAAGGACCACAGTCTCAGGATGTTCTTTAGTCTTTACCAGACCAGTTTAAGTCTGGTCTTTATGGTTTTGAATTTTGTTTTACATTTTCTTTTTCTTTCTCTTTGTTCAGGACTTTCAATGGTGATCTTGATCAGTATGCTTTGCTTTTCTGTGCTTCCTTCTCCATCTCTAACTTTCTTCGCTGTTGTTAAGTGCCATCGAGTTCATTCCAACTGATAGCAACCCTGTATAGGATTTCTGAGGAGTAGCTGGTGAATTTGGACTGCCAACCTTGCAGTTCAAACTGACCTTGAGGTCAACCAACTACTTATCCTATGGCACCACATCAGGACTACCAACTTACTTAGCTTTGCTCTCAATTATTCGATTTATTTTCATACTTGTATTTTAAGTCTTCTTAAATGGTCGAATTTCAAGGTTGGAAGTTCAAACTCACCAGCTGCTCTTCTAAACAGGGCCGCTATAGGTCAGAACCAACTTGACAGCACTTAACAACAGCAACAACTTTTTGTCTTTAGGTTAAGAAGATTCAATGTGGGATCTCTGGGCCCAATGGATGTATGTACTCCATTTCTGGCTCTTCTTTGATGGTAGTGAGATACCCACATCTTACCTCTGAAATGGCTTTTTTTTTTTATACATATTAGAGTTCCAAGGTTTTACAATCACAATTAGCCCTCTTAACCACTCTGAATCAAAACTGAATCACATAATCCTATCAGCATCTTTTCTCACCTTCTCTTATCTAGACCATTAGGCCAAAAAAACTTTGCTTGGTGAGAGTTACAAAGACTAAGGCTAGAAAGGACATATTAAATAATTAACATATATCCACAGGCATTTTACAGGATCCTAATGGAGCTGTCTTGCTGTGTCTGCAGAACATTCTGTGTGAATTACAGGATGACAAAGGAGGGCTTTGTTCTTCTTTCATCCATTCTGTGTGATATTCTAAATCCAGATGCACTTAGTGTGTGTAAATAGAGCACTTGGATATTGGAGCCTTAAATCTATCTTAAAAATTAGTTTTAAATGCTAATTTTTCTAATAGCAGTTCCCCTAACCTTGATGCTGACCTAACCATAAACACTAAAGAAGACATTCCTTTTCTCTGAGATCTGGCAGGTGCAGGATATCACAAAAAACCCAAAGGGTTTCTCCACTAAAATGAACAGATGCAAGATGTGATAGTTTGTGCCCGAAGGACTTTGATGTATAGCATTATGGATAAATCTTTTAATGGACCCCCAGAAACAGACATAATTGAAGAAGCAATCTTACTAATAGCTTATGAGATAAAACTTATCCTGCCCCTGTCTGGTGACCACCCTGTAATAAACTGAGAGATACGTATGTTAATTAATCATACAATTTCGCTTATGTGTTATCTACCTCTCATTGCCAAATCCCGGCTTCTAGACATCCTACTTGGTCTCTTTTCATTGTCCTTTAGCCAAATATAATTTTGAAATTTTTTAGTTGCTGATTAGATTATACAAAAATAATTTTTTTTTTTTTTTTCTTATTGTGGCAGAACAGTCATATTCACTGTGAATTTGGACACCTTCCTGGTCTGGACCATCTTTGGACTTTTAATAAATTTCTAAATTTTATTTTTACAGAGTGTGAGTTTTCACTTTGTTAGTTAGGTGTCATTGAGTTGGTTCTGACTGATAGTGAATCTATGAATCAGAATGAAATACTACCCAGTTTTGCCATCATGGCTATATTTGAGCTCATTGTAAAGTTACTGGGTCAATCCATTGCATTGAGAGTCTTCCTTTTATTGTACTGACTTTACCAAGCATAGTGTCCTTCTCCAGGGATTAGTTCTTTGTGATAACAAAGTATATGAAAAGAAGTCTGGCCATTCTTGCTTTTAAGGAGCATTCTGGGTGTACTTCTAGCAACACAGATTTGGTTGTTTTTTCTTGCAGTCCACAGAACATTTAATAGTCTTGGCCAGCACCATAATTCAAACACACCAATTCTCCTCCAGTCTTCCTTATTCATTGTCCAGTTTTTGCATACATATGAGGCAACTGAAACTACCATGGCTTGGATTAGGCCTACCCTAGACCTAAACAGTGGCTTCTTTGCTTTTGAACAAAAGAAGTCTTTTGCAACAGATTTGCCCAAGGCAATATATAATTTGATTTCTTCACTACTGCTTCACTGACATTGATTGTGGATCCAAGTAAAATGCAATCCTTGACAACCTGTCTTTTCTCCATTTACCAAGATGTTTATTGATTCTATAGTAATGATTTTTGTCTTCTTTACATTGAGTTGTAATCCACATTGAAGGCTGTAATCTTTGATCTTCATCATAAACTTTTCAAGTGCTCTTGGCTGTCAGCAAACAAGGTTGTGTCATATGCCTTTCACGGGTTATTAACGAGCTCTCCTCCAGTGCTGCGTTCTGCTTCATCTATCCAGTTTCTTGGATTATTTGTTGATCATACAGGTTGAATAAATATTGTGAAGGATACAACCTTGATGCACACCTTTCCTGATTTTAAACCATTCAATATCCCCTTGTTCTTTTTAAATGACTCCCTCTTGACCTATGTATAGGTTCTGCATGAACACAATTAATTGCTCTGGAATTCCCATCCTTTGCAATGTTGTCCAAAATTTGTTTTGACCCACACAGACAAATGCTTTTGCACACTCAAAAAAACCAAAGGTAAATTATCTTTCTGGTATTCTCTGCTTTCAGCCCAAATCCATTGGCCATCAGCAAGAATCTCTATCCTTCTACATTCTCATTTGAATCCAGCTTGACTTTCTGGCAGTTTCCTGTCCATGTGGTGCTGCAACTGGTTTTGAGTTCTCTTCAGCAAAAGTTGACATATCATTTGCACCCATCACCTCTGTTTTCAGTAGCACCCACCCTGATCTTCCATGTTTAGTGATGTGCGCTCCCCCAGAGAGCGAGGCCCTACTGCTGTTTGGCAGCTAGTACTAGCACCAATATTGTGCCACCATTTTTACTTTTGTTTTTTTCTTTCTTCTTAGGACTTTCCTCTTCCCTGCCCTTGTTTCTTCGTCTTTTTTTTTGTTTTGTTTTTTCTTTCCCTTTTCTCCCCTTCCTCTTCCACCCTATTTTGAGGAGGCCGTCATATTTTGAGTGCCTTCCAACCTGAGGGTCTCATTTTCTGGCATTATACCTGACAATGCTCTGCTGCTGTTTTTAAGGTTTTCAGTGGACAGTTTTGTGGAAGTGGACCACCTCTTCCTTTTTCCTAGTGTGCTTTAGCCCGTTCTGCTGAAACCTATCCACCATGGGTGACTCTACTGGTATTTGAATTAGCAGTAGGGCAGACTTGAGCATCACAATAACATGCAAGCCACCACGGTACAACAAACTGACGGACAAGTGGTATAAGGTAGACTAGACTAAGCAAATAAATGGTCTTTGCTAATATGTTAACAGGTCATGTTGCTATTTCTGTCTTATTTGCTGCTTCAAACTATGAGTTGTGAATTAAGACTTGTGGTCGTGTTTTATACCTTGGTGTTTGAAACATCTTTTCTGGTACTTCTCACAAATACTAGCTGTCAGCTGTCAGCAGATGACTTGAATGTTGGCATGAGTGGGTCACAGGGTAATATCTCTGAGTTATCAGACATTAGAGGAATTCCCAAGTCTTTTTTTTTTTTTTTTTTAAGTTTTCATTTTAAAACCACAAACATCTATTTATTAAAATCATAACACTTAGTGCCCCAGCAAAGCATTAGAGCCATGGTGTTTGAAAAACTTTGAGATGAACCAGGACCCACACACAGTATACCCTGCCTGGCCTTTCCTGCCTTGTCAGGGATCCCTTTGGGAAGACTGAGTTTATAACTCACACTTTCAGACAGTCTTAGGAAAACTGAGGTTTGGGCCAGCCTTTTATATTCTCCCAAGTGGATATTATTTGTTTTCAGCTAGTCTTTTGAATGCATGCACAGCTGTAGCTTCTTTTCCTGTCTATAACCTCCACTGAAGCTTTTTCTGCTGTGCATTAAACAAATGCCAGCAGAGTCGTGAACAGGGTATCTACACACTTGCCTCATCTGCCTCTGAAGTCCAGAGGGGTCAAGTTCGAGGAATGCACCTGTATCAACAGTCTGTGTGTGCTGGGCCCCAGTGGGATGAGGTAGTGGGAGAGCTGCTGCCAGAGAAGAAGGATTAGGTGGATCCCTTTGTAGGGATTAGGAGAGTTGTGAGAATTGACTCTGTCTGCTTGTGAAGAGAAAGGGAACACAGTCTGGGGCCCTGAGCTTTCCAATCTCGAGAACTGCTCTAGGGAACAGGAAGAGGGGATTTGAAACCACATGGATCTAATCCCAAACCCAGCCAGGCACTTCACACCTGGTTATGCCATTGCTTCAGCCAGGGCCCAGAAACTCACATGACTCAGAACCAGCAGGTGGAGTAGATGAAGAGGAAGACCTGCAGGCCATGGCAAACCAGAAAAAGCTGCAGTGAACCAGTAAGCAACCACTACCCGGGAACTCTGTGGTGATGCCATTGCACTTTTTCAAGGAAAAAAAAAAATCAGAAATCTAAATTTTTA
>NW_006408640.1:3189508-3191551 GCF_000296735.1 Chrysochloris asiatica | reverse complement strand
ACCATGGACTGCCAAAAGAACCAATAGATCTGTTTTGGAAGAAGTGCAGCCAGAGCGCTCCTTGGAGGCCAAGATGGCTAAACTTTTTCTCTCATACTTTGGACATACTGTCAGGAGGGAACAGTTGCTGGAGTAGGATATCATGCTTGGTAAGATGGAGGGTCAAAGAAAAAGAGGAAGACCCCCAACGAGATGGATCAGCCAGGTGGCATCGTTGATCAACTCAAGTGTGGCAGCGGTAGTGAGGTTGGCCCAGGGTCTGACGTTGTTTCGTTCTGCTGTGCGTGGGGTCGCTATGAGTCGATTCCAACTCGATGGCACCTGACAACAACAACAATGCATATTGTACTGTGACACTTGTTCCATTCTTCGCAATGTGTTTACATTCTTGTTATTTCTGCTCTCGTTTTACCTCATTAATTTAGACTCACTGCCCCCTAAACTTCCCGTCTCTGCTTTAGAGTTACGTTGTTCCTTTGGTCTATTTATAGATAAATATAAATATGTTGTTATTATTGTTGTTAAGTGCTATTGAGTTGGTTTCAACTCATAGACACCATGTATAGGATTTCTTATGAATGATTTGTAGGTGTGAACTGTTAACCTTGCAATTAGCAGTCCAGTGCTTATTTTATAGGGCCACACCAGGACTTGATATATAAACATTATTGTTGTTGTTATTAGGTGCCATCAAGTAGGTTCCAACTCATAGCAACCCCATGTGCACAGAACAAAACACCACTGATTCCTGTACCATACCCATAATTGTTAAGTCCGAGCTCATTGGTGCTACCACTGTGTAAGTCCATCTCTTGGACGGTCTCCTTTTTTATGGGCACTTCATTTTACCAAGCATGATGTCCTTCTTCAGGGACTGGTCCCTTCTGATAAAATGTCCAAAGTATGAGAGAGGAGGTCTCATCATCCTCCCTTCCAAGGAGCATTCCGGTTGCATGTTCCAGCAAAGATTTGTTTGTTCTTCTTGTAGTTCATGATACTTTTAAATTCTTCTCCAACACCATAATTCTAATGCATCGATTCTTCTATGGTCTTCCTTATTCACTGTTCAACTTTGACATGCATATGAGGTGATTAAAAATACCATGGCTTGATTCAGGTATCTTGTACAATGCCTCACCACTTGTTGCTGTTGTTTGTTGTTAGGTGCTGTTGAGTTGGTTCCAACTCATTACGATCTTATGTACAACCGAATGAAATACTGCCCAGTCTTGTGTCATTGTTATGCTTGAACCCATTGTACTGTGTCAGTACATCTGTTGACAGTCTTCTTTTTTTTTTTTTTTCTGACTCTCCACGTTGCTAAGCATGATGTCTTTCTCAAGGAACTGATTCCTTCTGACAATATGTCCTAAGTATGAGAGGCAAAGTCCCACCATCCGGGCTCCTAAGGAACATTCTAGCTTTACTTATTCCAACACAGATTTGTTTGTTCTTCTGACAGTCCCTGGTCCTTAAAAAAAAAAGAAGAAAAAGTTTTATTTTGAATTATGTGATAGTTTACATGGGAGAACATTAGCTTTACATTCATCCTATTGTATATAGTTTAATTGCCATGATTACAATCCTCTCCATGCATCATCAACCAACCAAAAGGTCTACCCCTCAAGCCTGTCCCTCAGTTGTCAGCACACAGCCCCTCTCTGGGTCTAGAGTCCCCAGACACTCCAACTTTCCACATCATCCTCTCTGCCTCCATGTCTGGCATCACTGTTTCTCTGGGTAGGGTTTTGCACTCCGCTCTTCTCCCTTGATGGTCCCAGGGCCCTCCGCTCCTGGACTGCAAAGTCAACCACTCCTCTCATTTTGCTACAGAATGTCTACCTTTACATTTCCAATCCTCACAGTCAGTCCTGATAGCAATTATTCACTATTGTACCACAAGAGTCCTATCCCCATCTCCTTTCATCAGCCCCGCCCAGACAGATTGGATACTACTCAGTGGCGAATTTACCTTCCTCTGAGCCCTCTGGATCTAGACTCCCTCTTGAAAACTTGTAAGCCAGTCACCTCTTGCCTTTGTAG
>NW_006408640.1:3181059-3189073 GCF_000296735.1 Chrysochloris asiatica | reverse complement strand
TGAGTCTTTGTCTTGGAAGGGGGTTTGCCCTGAGGGGATCTGACCACTTGCCTTGATGTCTCTTGGGCAAGCAACTTGCTTGTTCTTGTAGTAGTCAGTCAGACTGTCATTATTGTTTTGTATTTTTCCTGTCAGTCAGAAGTATCTTCTGTTCTTCTAGTAGCTCCAGGCTAGTCTACTTATCCTTTCAAGTGGAGATTTCCCACCTCAGAAGATTGTGGTTGGGGTTAAGGATTTCACTGATGGTCCTGTGCAATGCAGAGGCTCTGCAGGAAGCCTCCTTCACTGGGCATGTTGTAGTCCCATTTTAGGTATTCCAAATAGTTATAGGCAAAAGATGGACTTACAAGCTTACTATGGTGATATTTCTGGCTATTTCTTTGTTGTTGTTGTTGTCAGGTGCCATCGAGTCGGAACCGACTCATAGCGACCCCATGCACAGCAGAACGAAACAATGTCCGATCCTGGGCCAACCTCACTACCACTGCCACACTTGAGTCCATCAATGATGCCACCTGGCAGATCCATCTCGTTGGGGGTCTTCCTCTTTTTCTCTGACCCTCCACCTTACCAAGCATGACATCCTTCTCCAGCGACTGTTCCCTCCTGACAATATGTCCAAAGTATGAGAGATTAAGTTTGGCCATCTTGGCCTCTAAGGAGCACTCTGGCTGTACTTCTTCCAAAACAGATCTATTGGTTCTTTTGGCAGTCCATGGCACTTTTAGTATTCTCCTCCAACACCACAACTCAAAGGCATCAATTCTTCTACGGTCTTCCTTATTCACTGTCCAGCTTTCGCATCCATATGAGGCTATTGAAAACACCATGGCCTGGGTCAGGCGCAGGTGCACCTTAGTCCTCAAGCTGACATCTCTGCTCTTCAATACTTTAAAAAGCTATTTCTTTATCTCCCCCTTAAGTATCTGTTCTACAATGGTATGCCAGGAAAACCAAGATTCAAAAGACAGTCAAACATCTTAACATTATTTCCCTCCTTTTACCCATTCAAACCCAGTCCATGGTACTTTTAACATTCTTCTTCAACACCATAATTCAAATGCATCAATCTACAGTCTTTTTTATTCATTGTCCAAGTTTCACTTGGCATGGCTTGGGTCATTAAAGAGGTATTTTGCAAAAGATTTCCCTAATACAATACATCATTTGGTTTCTTTCTTTTTTTCTTTCTTTTTTTTTTTTTTTAGAGACTTTTATTCAGGGTGAGGAAGAGGAAGGTGACCTCTGCCTGATAGAGAAAGCAGGAGGCAGAAGAGAGGAAGAGGAAGAAGAGAGGGCAGAAAGAAGAGGAGGTCATTTGGTTTCTTGACTGCTGCTTTCATGAGTGTTGGTAGAGAATCTCAGTAAAATGAATTCATTGACCACTTTAAACTTTTTTCCATTTATCATGCTACTTACTGTTCCAGTTGTGCGAATTTTTGTTTTCTTTGCATTGAGATACAATCCATACTGAAGGTTGTAGGCTTTGATCTTAATCAGTAGTATTTTAAGTCCTCTTTGCTTCCAGCAAGCAAGGCTGTATCATCTGCCTATCTCAGGTTGTTCATGAATCTTCCTTCAAATGTAAATGTGGTGGTGGTGGTGGTTGTGTTATCAAGTCAATTTTGAGTCATAGCAACTCTGTATAGGGTTTCTGAGACTGTAAATCAGGCTTTCTGATTCATCTTTCTCCTGCAAAGCAGCTGGTAGATTCAAACTGCTGACCTTGCAGTTAGTAGCCCAACTTATAACCCACTATGCTACCAGCATTCCTTTAACATAAATATATGTAAATTGTAAAAAGCATATTATCTAGGAGTGACAGCTGGTTTTCTGTTCAAAGGTGACTTCAGGAGATAGTGTCATTTTAAATTTTGAAGAGTATCCCAGTGTAATAATGGTCTTAGGGGTTGCTCCAGACTCAATGGGTCCACTAATTCCTTGGGACTATATAATTCTAGTCTACAATTTTTTCCCTTTCTTTTGGAATTAATCTATTATGATCCCATTCAACACATTCAGTAATGGTAATCAGCACCAATCATTTCTTCTGGTCTCATGTTAGAAATTATGGTTCAGGAAGGCTATCAGTCTTATAGTCCAGTGGCTTCTCTAATTCTTGGGTTTTGTTCTTCCTCTGTTGCTCCACATCATTATATTATGGATAGCTGCTCACAAGCTATTGTACTACTCACAAAACTGGGATACAGAATTGTTTTTAAGTGGTGTCGAGTCAGTTCCGACTCATAGCAACCCTGTATAAGGATTCCAAAGAGCAGCTAGGTAGTGGGTTTGAACCACCAACCTTGTGGTTAGCAGTCCAATGCTTATCCTGCAGCACCACACCAAGACCACAGGAAGGTAGAACAGAATTTTTAAGATAGTATTATGTCAACTGACAGGATTGTACAATGACTGTTGTTATTGTTGTTGTTAAGTGCCATTAAGTCTGTTCTGACTCATAGTAACCCTGTATAGGGTTTCCAAGGAATGGCTGGTGAGTTTGAACCACTAACCTTGAGATTCAAATTGACCTTGTTGTTCATGGCTTATCCTACAGCACCACATCAGGACTCCTATTCAATGTTGTTTTGTTAAGTGCTTTGGAATCAGTTCCGACTCATAGAGACCCTGTATAGGGTTTCCAAGGAGCAGCTGGTGAATTTGAACCAGAGACCTTGCAGTTCAAATCGATCTTGCAGTCTAGAGCATTATATCACAGTGCCACACCAGAACACCCCTGTTCATTGACACCCTGATCCAAATCCTTCAAACAGAGAAAACTTGATCCATGTGGTGTTTGGTTATATCTAAAGGGTATCAGCATCTGTAGTCCATTTTGTTTTTGTTCCAAAATTATATATAACATTTTCCAAAAGATCCTTTATCTTATGTACAGCTTAACAATGTTGTTACATTAGTTAAGTTATGCACTTTTCATCCATATTTGGTGCCACATTTCCCATTATAAAAATAAAAAATTCACTACTACCTAGAAAATTATTTATCCCTTTTCCTTCTACCCCAAATCTGCACAAATATTTTTCAAAACTCTGTTGTTTAGCATAGGCCCATTTCTTCTCATCAGCATTTAAGTCTCAGTTTACTTCTGAGGCAAACTAAAAATAGTCATATCTAAACTTCCTGAGGTTGTGTTGGGATCCCAGAACTTCAAAGAAAAAGATACAGTAGGAGATCAAATATTGATGGGTGGAAGAGACTGAATGAAAACAATGAATAAGGAGTCGTAAAGAACAATTCACTACCAATTGGTATGCTGTGACTATTTTGGATTATTGTAAGCAGCATTCTGATTGAAGCAGGTGCCAGATAACTGACTTTACTTGCCCACTACTACACCAGCACCCACAAAGGTGACTGACAATCAGAGACGTTTATTATTATCTCTCCTCTTACCTTGTACAACTTTCTGATGACCAGATGTGCAGTTCTCCACCCCTACTCACATGACATTCTGTCAAACTCCTACCTACTGCCAGTGCTGTGCCCCTTTTTGTGTGTTTCTTCTTAGTTTATTCCTCTTCTTCCCTTGTTCTTCTCACCTTTTTTTTTTTTCTTTCTCTGTCTCCCACATTTTTATTTATTTTTGATCCTGCAGAGAGAGTACCTGTGCCACTGCATCCTCTTACCTTCCATCGGGTCAGCAGTCCTCAGCTCAGCCCTTCCCATGGATGGTGTTGCACACTCCCATGGAATGAATCCCATATTCCCACCGCAGTCATGTTTGCAAGCTAATATTTTTGCCAATACTGTATCATTTCCCTCTTTCCCCCCTTTCTTCTTAGTTCTTACCTCTTTCCCCTTTGTTTTTTTCCTTCCTATCTTCCTTATCTCTTTTCTTTTTGATATTGTCTTTTGACATACTGTCACTTCTGTGTTCAGTAGCATCTACTCCTTATCTTTTGTATTCAGAGATGTGTGCTCCCACCAAGTGAATGTTGTTTTGCTATTGCAGCTGGGTTTTATGACTAGTGCTTGCACCAATACTTTTGCTTTTCTCTTTTTTGCTTTCTTCTTAGGTGTTCCTTTTTCCCTGTCCTTGTTTTTTTTTTTTTTTTTTCTTTACTTTGTATTTTCTTTCTCTTCCTATTTTTTTCTTCTGTATTTTTCTTCAGCAGTTCGGATTCAGTGACCCTACCCAGCCACACCCACCCACACCTGCTGCCCAACCAATAGATGTACTCCAGAACCAATGGATCTGAACTCTGACAATGGATAACAGACAACAGCCAGTACCCACCTAAATTGCCCTTAGCTATACTGCCAGACCCATGATTAGAGGCTTGTACTCATACTCCCACCTGCTATCAATCAAATCCACACAGAGACAGATGGTAAGAGCCCAGTGTTGCTACACTAGTGAAGAGTATCACTCCCACTCTGCTGACTGAATATATTAAAACTAAACTAAACTAAAAATTAAGATGAATCAAACCAACATCTATTCAACAAATTTATACAAGATTACACTGAAATGTCCTGGAGAAAACAGATAACTTAAAATCTCACACACAAAAAAAATAGGATAAGGTGGTTCAAACAAATAATCAAAATGCAGGGCCAGAAAATATTCCAGAGAATGAAATGCTTTTGAAACTTCTTGATGAGGAATTATACTTAGGTCATTTAGCAGTTTAAGAAAAGAGATCAAGGAAATCACAGACAAAAATCTAAGAAAATACAAAACTCTTGAAGAATTCAGAAAAAAAACAATACAAGATCAAATTGGAAATAAATGGGAAATTTGAAACCACACCAAAACAGCAAGTAGAAATTAAAGAGATTTATACTAAAATGTTAGAAAAAAAGTAATAATGTGTTTGTAGGACAATGGAACAGAATTAGTGAATTTGAAAAATTTTCTTAATATTAATTTATTGTTGTTATTAAGTGCCACCAAGTTGGTTCTGACTCATAGTGACCCTGTATAGGGTTTGCAAGGAGTGGCTAGTGGGTTTGAGCCATCGACCTTATGGTTAGCAGTCTAGTGCTTTATCCTACAATGCCAGTACTCCATCATTCTGTTAGAGGAACAATAAAAAAAAATAACAAAGAAGAAATCCTAATAATAATGTGAGACACCACAAACAGGAAGAACTCATGTATGACTGGAATTTCAGAACAGGAAGAGACAAAGAAAAGCACTAGGGAAATTGTCAACAATTTGATGGATGAAAATGTCACTAATATTATGAACTATAAGATGGTATGCATTCAAGAAGCTCAATGAACAACAAATAGGATAGATTCCAAAAGAAAATCAAGACATATCATAATCAAACTTTCTGAAGTCAAAGAAAGCATCCTAAAAGTAACTCAGGAAAAATGGAAAAGTTACCTAAAAAGAAGAACTAATAAAACTAAGCTCTGGTTTCTTGACAGAAACCAGGCAGACAAGAAGGATGACATATGATAGCTACAAAGCAAAAAGAGATAATAAATAATGTAGTTAAAGAAATTCCAAATGGAGACGAATCAAGATGATATCAAGATAGAATGGAGTATTTTAAACTTGGGAAGATAATAAATTACAGGATAATTTCAAAGGAATTTAATAAACCTGTTATTCTGTTCAGTTCTCTTGAGAAGTAAAATCAGTGAAGTTTATAAATGTATATATGCTGTTGTTGCTGTTATAAAGTGCCATGGAATCAGTTTAGACTCATAGAGACCTATAGGGTTTCCAAGGCTTTTCAAGTCTTTTGCGGAAGCAGAAAGATGAGAGTTTCTCCTGCGAAGCTGCTGGTGGGCTCAAACTACTGACCTTGTGGTTCACGGTCCAGTGCTCATCCTATGGAGCCATTGCACTTTTACTTTAGCCCTCTAAGAATACAAAATCTGATCTGCTACCAGCAGAGGCCATCATAGCCAATTTATAGAAAGCTAACCAGGATCACCGTAGCAGGCTTCAACAAGTAAAGATTCTGTGTGAAGTTTCTAGAACATTCAAGACTGAAGATACTATCTACAATTAATTTCTAATCTGAAGCAGGTTTTACTCTTAATTACCCTCCTAGAACCACCAGGTCTAACCCTGGCACTGTTGATATTTAAGTCAACCAAAGACCCAGAGCTCAAGAATTTATACATAACTACACACTGTTATCTTTTTCAAAATTAACTCCTCCAGTAAAATATTTTCTGGTAATGGGAAGACATGTTATAGGGCAAAATGTTGTTTATAGAAAATAGGTGATGGATATATGGTATACACAACCATAGAAAAATGACACCAATAACGTCACATCTATTGATAATTACACTGAATGTAAATGGATTAAATGCACCAGTCAAGAGACAGAGGGTAGCAGAATGGATAGGAAAAACATGACTTTCAATATGCTCTCTCGATAAGAAACATAGCCCAGATATAAAATACAAAATAAGCTAAAAATCAAATGATGGAGAACATATTTCAATAAAATGGCAACTAAAAAAAGAGCATGAGTGGCAATATTAATTTGTAATAAAATTGATTTTAAGGCCAAAGCCAGCAAACAAAACAAGGAAGGGCATTATATAATGATTAAAATGTAAATCCAACAAGAAGATATAACCAAAATAAATGTATCTGGACATCCAATGAAAGGGATCCAAATTATATAATCAAACTTATATAGAATTTAAAAGAGAAATAGACAACTCCCCACATTGATAGTATGAGATTTTAATACATCACTTTAGATGAAGGACAGAATAACTAGAAAGAAACTCAGCAAAGGTACTGTTGTTTTTAGGTGCCAATGAGTCAGTTTCAACTCATAGCGACCTTATTGTATAACAGAATAAAACATTGCTTGGTCCTTTGTCGTCCTCATAATTGTTAAGCTTAAGCACATTGCTGATGACATTATGCCAGTCTGTCTTGTTGGGGCTCTTTCTTTTTCTCTGACCCTCAATTTTACCCAGCATGCTATCCCTCTGCAGGGACTGTTCCCATTTGTCAGCATTTCTAACATATGAGAAATGAAGTCTCGCCGCTCTGGCTTCCAAGGAGCATTTTGGTTATACTTTCTCCAATACAGATTTGTTTGTTCTTCTAGCAGTCCATGATACTTTTAATATTCTTCTCCAGCACTTTGGACTCAATGTTTTTCAATGGTCTTTCTTACACACTGTCCAATGTTCACATGCATATGTTGGTGTTGGGTGCCATCGAGTTGGCACCGATCCATAGCAACCTTAAGCACAGCAGAACGAAACACTGCCAGATCCTGGGTCAACCTCACTAATGTTGCCATGCTTTAGTCCATCGATGCTGCCTCTTGGCCAATCCATCTCATTGGGGGGGTCTTCCTCTTTTTCTCTGACACTCCAGCTTACCAAACATGATATCTTTCTCCAGAGACTGGTCCCTCCTGACAATATGTCCAAGTATGAGAGATGAAGTTTGGCCATCTTGACCTCCAAGGAGCACTCTGGCTGCACTTCTTCCAAAATGGATCTATTGGTTATTTTAGCAGCCCACGACACTTTCAATATTCTCCTCTAATACCATAACTCACAAGCATCAATTCTTCTATGGTCTTCCTTATTCACTTTCCAGCTTTTGCATAAATATGAGGTAATTGAAAATACCATGGCTTGGGTCAGGCGCACCTTTGTCCTTAAGCTGACATTCTTCAAAAATTTAAAAACGTCTTGTGCAGCAGATTTGCCTAATGCAATACACTGGTTGATTTTGTGACTGCTGCTTCCGTGAGTGTTGATAGGTGATCCAAGAATGAAGTCCTTGACAATTTCACAACTTCAATCTTTTCTCCATTGATAAGAATGTTGTTTATTGGTCCAGTGCTGAGGATTTTTTTTTTTTTTACATTGAGATGTAATCCATGCTGACAGCTGTGCTCTTTGAACTTCATCAGTAAATGTTTTAAATCCTCTTCACTTTCAGCATATCGCAGGTTGTTAATAAGTCTTCCTCCAATCCTGATGCCACGTTTTTCTTCATAGAACCCAGCTTCTCGTATTATTTGCTCAGCATACAGGTTGA
>NW_006408640.1:3171525-3179994 GCF_000296735.1 Chrysochloris asiatica | reverse complement strand
CAGGTGGGATATATTCAAGGTCATATTTTGGCTCTTGTGGACTTGTTTTCATTTTCTTCAGCTTCAGTTTGAATTTGCACATGAGTAATTGATGATCTGTTCCACAGATTACCCCTGGTCTTGTTTTGATTGATGATATGGAGCTTTTCCATCATCTCTTTCTGCAGATGTAGTTAATTTGATTTCTATATATTCCCTCTGGTGAGATCCATATGTATAGTTGTCTTTTATGCTATCTAAAGAAGGTATTTGAAATGAACAAATCATTGGTTTTGCATATGAGGCTATTGAAAATACCATGGCTTGGCCCTCAAACTGACATCTTTGCTCTTGAACACTTTAAATAAGTCTTGTGCAGCAGAATTGCTTAATGCAATTAGTCATTTGTTTTGTTGACTGATGCTTCCATGAGCGTTGATGATGGATCCAAGCAAAACAAATTCTTTGACAATTTCAATCTTTTCTCCATTTTTCATGATGTTACTTTTTGCTCCTGTTGTAAGAATTTTTGTTTCCTTTACATTGAGGTACAAACCATACCAAAGGCTGTGGTCTTTGTCCTTCATCAGTAAGTATTTTATATCCTTTTCATTTTCAGTGAGCAAAGTCATATCATTTATGTATTAGAGGTTGCTAATGAATAGCTTCTTCCAATCCTGATGTCTCATTCCTCTTCATATAATCCAGCTTCTTGGATTATTTGCTCAGCATAGAGACTGAATAAGTATGCTGAAAGAATACAACCCTGGCACACACCTTTCCTAATTTTAAATCATTTGGTGTCTCCTTGCTCTGTTTGAATGACTGCCTCTTGATTTATGTATAAGTTCCTCATGAGCATAATAAAGTGTTCTGGAATACTCATACTTTACAATGTGGTCCATAGTTTATCATAAGCCACACAGTTGAAAGCCTGTGCACAGTCAATAAAGTACAGGTAAATATCTTTCTGGTATTCTCTGCTTTAAGCCAAGGTCGAGCTGATATCAGCAGTGATATCCCTCACTCCACATCCTAGTTTAGAACGACTTGAACCTTTTACACTTCCATGTCAATATACTGTTGCGGCCATTCTTTAATTGTTGTTGTTAAGTGCCATCAAGTTCATTCTGACTTATAGTGACCGTGATAGAGCTTTCAAGGAGTGGCTGGCTGGTGAGCTTGAGCCACTGACCTTTTAGTTCAAACCAAACTTGCAGTCTAGCACATTAATCCACAGTGCCATCTTGAGTAAAATTTTACTTGCATGTGATATTAAAGATATTATCTGATGATGTCTACATTCTGCTGGGTCACCTCTCTTTGGAACGGATACAAATATAGATCTCTTATAATCAATTGGTCAGGTAGCTGTCTTCCAAATTTTGTGGCATAGTTGACTGAGTGCCTCCAGTACTGCCTCAGTTTGTTGAAAGATTTCAAGTTGTAGTTCATCAGTTACCAGAGCCTTTTACTTTGCCAGTGCCTTCAGTACAGCTTGGACCTCTTCTTTTAGTACCATTGGCTCTTGATTATATCCTACCTTTGGAAACTTTTGGATATCAACCATTTCTTTTGGTAGAGTCTCTGTATACCTTCCCTCTTCTTTTGATGCTTTCTGCATCATTTAATATTTTGTACAAGGAATCCTTCAGTATTTCAAGTGGAGGCTTGAATTTTTCCTCCATTTGTTTTCAGCTTTTCCCTTTTGGTTTTCTAACTTCAGATCTTTGCACATTTCGTTACAATATTTGATTTTGTTTTTTTAAGCTGCCCTTTGAAATTTTCTATTCAGGTCTTTTACCTCCTCATTTTCTCCACTTTTATACTGGTGAGGAAATTTCAGAATGTCCTCAAAATGATTCTGACAATCATTTTGGTCTTTTCTTTCCTTCTTGATGACCTTTTGATTTCTTCCTATATGATATTCTTGATATTATCCTACAACTCTTCTGGTCTTCTTCCACCAGTGTCTAATGTATCAAATCCGTTCTTCAGATGATGTCTAAATTCAGGTGGGATATGTTCAAAGTCATAGTTTGTCTCTTGTGGACTTATTTTAATTTCCTTCAGCTTCAACCTGAACTTTCATATGAGCTATTGATGGTCTGTTCCACAGTCTGTCCCTGGCCTTGTTTTGGCTGATGATATGGAGCTTTTCCACTGTCTCTTTCCACAGATATAGACACTATGATTTCTGTGTATACCATCTTTTGAAGGCCATGAAAATCTAAACAGCACAGTCAATCAACTTGACCTCATAGATGTTTACAGAGCATTCTCCCCAACAACAGCACAATGTGCATTATTTTCCAGTGAATGTGACACATTTTCCAGAATTGAACATATGTTAGGCCACAAATCAAGCCTTGATAAATTTTAAAAAGCATCAAAATACTAAAAAGTATCTTCTCAAATCACAATGCTATAAAATTAAAAATCAACAATAGGAAATCAGAGGAAAATAATTAAATAAATTTAAATGGAATAATACTCTACTTAAAAACAACTGGTTAATAGAAGACACTAAAAAATAATCAATTCCTTGAATCAAATGAGAATGTGAAAACAATATACCAAAATCTTTGGGACACTCAGTAGCACTCAGAGGATAATTTATAGAAAACAGAAGAGCCAATACCTTGACTCCACATCCTCAACAGAATGGCTTAAATGCCAACAGCCACCAGAAGAAATAAATATGAGGAAGCTTCTAAAAGATCATGGAAAAATTGAACTAAAAGATAATGGAATTTATCCATAAATCATTTGAAGTCTCCTAATAATAATGATTTGTATATAAATAAATCAAGCAGAAAACAGGAAAACAATTTTTAAAAATCACCAAGATTAGAAGTTGGTTATTTGAAAGGAATAAAATTGACAAACTGCTAGTGAATTTGTATGGTGAGATAAGGAAATAACACAAATAAGACATGAAATAGGTTATCTCACAATGAAACTAACTAAATCAAAAGGATAACAGAATACTGTAGAGAACTGTACTCCTAAATTTGAAAACTAAAAGGAAATAGACACATTTCTAAAAACACACTGTCTACCCAAAAAAACACAATCTGAGATAAAATTTGGACAGACCCTTCAAAAAGAAAGAAATTGAATAATAGATCATAAAATCCTGAACAAAATTATCATGGTTCAGAAAGTTTCACTTGTGAATTTGACTAAATTTTCAGTGAAGAGCTTACTTCAGTTCTGCTCAAACTATTCTAAAAGAAATTGATGGAATAATCCTAAACTCATCCTATGAAGCAAGCATAATTCTGAAGCCAACACCATGCAAGGACACCACTGAAAAAGAAAAATTATAGACCAATATCACTCATGAACATAGATGTAAAGCCTTTCAACAAGATTCTGGCACCATGACCATGCAAAATTCATACCAGGTATACAAGGATAGTTTGACATCAGAAAAACAATGTAATCCACCACATAAATTCAAAAAAAGAAAAAGAACCATATGATGACATGAATAGATGCAGGAAAAGCATTTAACAAAATCCAATACCTCTTCTTGATAAAAACACTTAGCAAAATGGAAATAAAAAGAAAATTTCTCAACGTACTTAAAAGCTGTTATTGTTAAGTGCCATTGAATTGATTCCAAATCATAGTGATCCTATACAGGGCTTCCATAGCACTAAACCAGGACAATGAGTAACATTTTTCTCACTGGAGAGAAATGGAACAAATTCCCTTTGCAAATGGTAACCAGACAAAAATTCCTCCTACTGGAAATCCTAGCAAGAACAATAAAGCAAGAAACAAAAATAAAAGACATCCAAATTGGCAAAGAAATAGTAAAATTATCTCTATTCACAGATGATATGATCCTATGCATAGAAAATCCCAGAGACTCAACAAGGTAACTATCAGGCCCCTTGCTACAGCAGTGCTGATGTGTGCTCCAGTCTCACTGTCATTGACCAGAGACATCATTTGCTACAGCCTATCTGCTGTGCACCCCAAACTCAGAACATCCACTGTGTGCAAAGGTGCCTCCTCCATTCTCCCAGTGCTTTAACATGTACATGTGAACTCATCCAGGTATTTTTTGTTGTGTTGGTTGTTAGGTGTCATCATGCTGGTACTGCTCATAGGGACCCTATGCATAACAGAAGGAAACACTTCCCAGTCCTGTGTCAACTTCACAATCACTGCTACATTAGAGCCCATCACTATTGTCACTGTGCCAATCCATCTCGTTGGGAGTCTTCCTCTTTTTATCTGACCCTTCATTTTATCAAACACAATATTCTTCTTCAGGGATTGGTCCCTACTGACAATATGTCCAATGTATGAGACACAAAATATGGCCATCGTGGTTTCCAGGAAGCATTCTGACTGTACTTCTTCTAACACAGATTCGTTTGTTCTTTTGGCAGTCCATGATACTTTTCATATTCTCCAACACCATAGTTCAAATGCATCAATTCTTCAGTAGTCTTCCTTATTCACTGTCCAACTTTCGCATACATATGAGGTTATTGAAAATATCATAGCTTGGGTCAGGCACACCTTAGTCCTCAAACTGACATCTTTGTTCTTCAACACTGTGCAGCAGATTTGCCTAATTTGATTTCTTGACTGCTGCTTCCGTGAGTGTTGATGGTTGATCAGAGCAAAATGAAGTCTCTGACAACTTCAACGTTTCTCCATTTATATAGATGTTATTTATTGGTCCATTGGTGAGGACTTTTGTTTCTTTTACATTGAAGTACACATACAAAAGACTGTGGTCTTTGATCTTCAGCATTGAGTATTGAAAATCCTCTTTTAGCTTTCAGCAAGCATGGTTGTGTCATCTTTATATTGAAGGTTGTTAATGAGTCTTCCTCCAATTCTGATGCCACGTTTTTTCTTTATAAAATTCAGTTTCTCGGATTATTTGCTCAGTATATAGATTGAATAAGTATAGTGAAAGAATACAACCCTGGCACACACCTTTCCTAATTTTAAACCGTTGTTCCCTTGTTCTGTTCGAACAACTGATTTCTGGTCTATATACAGGTTCCTCATGAGCACAGTTAGCTGTTCCGGAATACTCATTTTCTACAATGCTGTCCATAAGCTATTATGATCCACACAATCAAAAGCCTTTGCATAGTCAACAAAGCACAGGTAAACATCTTTGCTGTATTCTCTGCTTTTAGCCAAGATCCATCTGATGTCAACAATGATATCCCTCATTCCATGTCCTCTTCTGAATCCATTTTGAAATTCTGAAAGTTCTCTGCCAATGTATGGTTGCAGCCATTTTTAAATTATCTTTAGCAAAATTTTGCTTGCATGGGATATTAATTATTATTAATATTATTAATAATAATTAATGATATTGTTGGATGATTTCCACATTTGATTCAGTCACCTTTATTTAGACTAGGCAGAAATATGGAGTTCTTCCAGTCAGTTGGCTAGGTAGTTGTCTTCTAAATTTCTTATCATAGATGAGTGAGTGCCTCCAGTGCTACACAAATGAGTTTGTTGAAAGATTTCAATTTTTATTTCATCAATTCCTGTAGGCTTTAGTTTTTTTTCTTCAGTTTCCTCAGCTTGAAGAATGCTGAGTGTGTTTTTCTCTTTTGTGTGTTCACATGTTCCATTAGCCCATTGGACTAATCAATTCCAAGCCTCTTAATTTCTTATCATTCTTCTTTCTTCTGCACATGGAGAGACCAATAACTGCACATTAGATGGTCCATTCCTGAGCTTTTAAGAT
Organism: Chrysochloris asiatica; assembly: GCF_000296735.1. NCBI lineage: Eukaryota > Metazoa > Chordata > Mammalia > Afrosoricida > Chrysochloridae > Chrysochloris > Chrysochloris asiatica. The sequence continues at coordinate 3,174,272 of NW_006408640.1, read as the reverse complement.
CCCAGACACTACTCACCAAAGTAAGATGTAGAAAATTGTCTTTCTGGACTATGTTATGCCAATCAACCATGATGTGTCCTGAGGCTATGGTCCTGAGCCCCTAGGCCCAGCAGCTCATTGCCTTAAAATGTTTGGTATTATCTAGGAAGTTTTCATCATTCTACCCACTGTATACTCTACCACATTCGTAGTTGTGCTTCCTCTTTCAAATATATTTGTGGGATATATATATATCCCCGTCTTCCTCCCTTGCCCATTTGGCCTATATCTCAATCCATGTATCTAAGCACAGTGTATATATCACTATTTACCTCTCTTACCTTCAACCTATGCATACCTCCCTGTGTCTGTGTCTTTACCTATCTTCATCATTTTCTGTCAATCTTCCTCTTCTTGTATATTCCCTTTTTCCTTATACATTGCCCTCCTGGTTACCTGAGATAACATGTAATTCACTCTAGTCAGTGAATTACTCCCCTTTTCTTCCCACCCCTTATAAACATCAAAGAATGTTTCCTTTAATATGAAAACCTTTAAAGTTTTTACAATAATCGTCTCATATAATATTTATCCTTTTGTGATTGACTAATTTCACTCAGCATAGTATCCTCCAGATTCATCCATGTTATGAGGTTCTGCAGGTTCATCTTTATTTTTCAATACTGCATAATATTCCATTGTGGGTATGTACTAAAGTTTGTTTATCCACTTAAGCTGTCTCCACCTTTTTTTTTTGGTTATGAATAGTGCTGCAATAAACATTGGTGTGCATATGTTTACTTGTGTCCTGGCTCATATTTCTTGTGGATGTATAACAAGTAGACAGATTGCTGGGTCATAAGGTATTTTTATTTCCAACTTTCTGAGGAAGTACCATACCATTTTCCAGAGTGAGTAAACCAATTTATAGTTCCACAAGTAATGTAGGAGGGTCCCACTCTCTCCACACTCTCATTAGCATTTGTTGTTTTCTGTTGTTGTTGTTGTTTTTCTAACCTCATTACTAATGCTGGTGTGAGCAGAATTTTATTCCTGATTTCCTTTAAAGAACTCTCTTTGTTAGTATAAAATTATTTGACTAATTTTTGTATGTTGATTTTGTACCCTACCACTTTGTTGAATCTCTCAATGAGTCACAATAATTTTCTTGCTGAGTCTTTGGAAATTTCCATGTATAGTATTTTATCCTCTGCAAATAGAGAAATTTTTATTTCTTCTTTGTCAAGTTGTATGACTTTAATTTCCCTTTCTTGCTTTTTAATCTTTGGTTAAGACTTATAGTACAATATTGAATAGGAGTGGTGATAAAGGGCTTCACTGTTTGGTTACTATTTGCAATTGGGAATATTTGCATTTTCTCTCCACTGGAAATAATGTTGGCCATTGGTTTTGTACATATACATTTAATAATGTTGAGGAATATTCCCTTGATTCCTATTTTGCTGAGTTTGGTTTTTTTTTTTTTTTTAATCAGGAATAAGTTTTGGGTTTTGTCAGATGCCTTTTCTATGTCACTCAATAAGATTATGTGTGTTTTTTTCCTTTGTTTTATTTCTGTGGTGCATTATGTTGATTGTTTTTTCTAATATTGAACCATCCTTGCATACTTGGTATGAACCCACGTGGTCATGATGTATTATTTTTTAATCTGCTATTGGATTCCACTGGTTAAGGTTTTGTTGAGAATTTTTATATCTGTGTTCATGAGTGATATTCTAGTTTTCCTTCTTTCTTTTTTATTTATTTTTATTTTTATTATGGATATCTTTGCCAGGTTTTGATGTCAGAGTTATACTTGCTTCAGAAAATGAATTTGAGAGTCTTCTATGTTCTAGAATAGTTTAAGAAGAGTTAGTATCAGTTCTTCTTAGAATGGTTCTTAGAATTTATTGATGAAGCTGGTCTAGATCTGAACAATTTTTGTTGTTGGTAATTTTTTTAGTGACATGGTTGATTTCTTCTTTTGTTATGGGACTGGTCAAATTTTCTATTTTAGTCCATGTTAGTTTAGGTAGGCCATTGTTTCTAAAAATTTGTTCATTTATTCTAGGTTTTGAAATTTATTGAAGTACAATACTTCATGTAGTTTTTAAGTGTTGTTAAGTCAGTTCAAATTCATAGAGATCCTGCATAGGGTTTCTCAGGAGCAGCAGGTAGGTTTGAACCTCAAACCTTGGGGATAGCCATCCATTAGTTATTCTACAACACCGCAACAGATCTGCTAATATACTTTTTGTTTCTGCTAGTTGTGTTGTTACATCACTCATTTAATTTCTTGTGTTATTTTTATGTTCTTTTGTTTGTTGGAGTTGAGATTTGTTTGTTGCTTTTATTAATCCTTTCAAAGAACCAAGTTGTTTTCTTTTTGATTTTATTGTTTTTCAGCTTAATTTTTGTTTGTTATATTCTTTATTATCTCTTTTCTTTGGGTGACTATTGACTTACTTTGCTGTTCTTTTTCTAACTTTTAGAGATGTTGGGTTAAGGTGTTGACTTTAGTTCTTTTTTCTTTTTCTTTTATTTATTTTAAATTTAAGGTTCTTATTGTGGATTGAGTGAAAGTTTATAGGGCCCATCATCAGTTTCACATTCAACAATTCATATAACTTGTAAGATTCAATAGTGAATAACTGTTATCATGACTAATCGTGACTGTCACACTTGTAAAGGTAGAAGTTTTGTAACAAAAAAAGGGGAGTGGTTAATCTTACAGTCCAGAAACAGAGGACCCTAGGACCATCAAGAGA
>NW_006408640.1:3169482-3170415 GCF_000296735.1 Chrysochloris asiatica | reverse complement strand
AGTTTATTATCAATGAAAGAGTTTACAATTTCAGAGTCCCAGGTCCCTAGCAGAAGAAAGAGAAAGAGAGAGTGTCCTTCTTATATGTCCATTATATTGGGAGCAGGCCACACCCCCAAGGAAGCATCCCATCAATGGATTGACTACTCATAGCCTCTTATAATAGAACTAACTATCCCTGTATTAGGTTTCATCACCATGGGAATAAGCACATCCCAACTGCGAAACCTCTGGAAATCCTGGCCTAGAATTTACACAGAACTCTAATCATTATAGTTCACCCTTGTCAACTAGAGCTCTATAAACTAAATGTATAATGTCTAAAGAAAGAAAATTATAAAGTCATACTTGTACCTAGCATGATATAACTAAAGCACTTAGAACCAAAAACATATTGGCCCTGTTTTCATCTTAAATGTCACCAATCAACAAAGCAAAAATATTTGAAGCACATATACAAAACAAAATAAAAAATATATATTCATTTAAATATCCAAAGGACACATTCTGCAAGCCAGCCTCCCTGTATGCACATGGTCTTACACAGTCCATGGGCCTATAGTCTATAGTTGTTCTATATTTTCATGTCACCGCTATCATCTTTGGTGTTGCTACTTTTCCAGGAAGGGATCCCGTGCTCCACTCATGTTTTTCCTTAATGATGGTCCTGTGATCATCTGTTCCTTAAATGAAAGTTAACTGTTGCTGTTGTTAGGTGCCATCAAGTCAGTACCGACCCATAATGACCTTATACATAGCAGAATGAAACACTGCCAGATCCTGGGCCAACCTTACTACTGTTGCCACGCTTGAGTCCATCAACGCTGCCAATCCATCTCGTTGGGGCTCTTCCTCTTTTTCTTTGACTCCCCACCTAACCAAATATGATATCCTTCTCCAGTGACTGGTCCCTCCTGACAATATGTCTGAAGT
>NW_006408640.1:3132280-3167501 GCF_000296735.1 Chrysochloris asiatica | reverse complement strand
AATTCAGGTGGGATATATTCAAGGTCATATTTTGGCTTTTGTGGGCTTGTTTTCATTTTCTTCAGCTTCAGTTTGAATTTGTATATGAGTAATTGATGGTCTGTTCCATAGTCTGCCCCTGGTCTTGTTTTGACTGATTATATGGAGTTTTTCCATCGCCTCCTTCTGCAGATGTAGTCAATTTGATTTCTATGTATTCCCTTTGGTGAGGTCCATGTGTATAGTTATCTCTTATTCTGTGTAAAGAAGGTATTTGAAATGAACAAATTATTGGTTTTGCAGAATTCTATCATGCAATCTCCAGCATCATTTCTATCACCAAAGCCATATTTTCCAACTACTGATCCTTTCTCTTTGCTCCCAACTTTTGCATCCCAATCACCAGTAATGATCAATACATCTTGATTACATGTTTGATCCATTTCACATTGAAGAAATTGGTAGAATTCTTCTATTTTGTCCTCACTGGTTTTAGTGGTTGGCACATAAATTTGAATAATAGTGGTATTAACTGGGCTTCCTTTAGGCACATAGATATTATCCTATCACAGACAGTGTTGTACCTCATGACTGATCTGGATACGTTCTTTTTGACAATGAATGCAACACCATTCCTCTTCAAATTGTCATTCCCAGCATAGTAAATCATGTGTCTATGATTCAAAATTGCCCATACCAGTCCATTTCAGCTCACTAACGCTTAAGATATTGATTATGTGTTCCATTTCATTTTTGACAACTTTCAAGTTTCCCAGATTCATACTTCATACATTCCATGTTCCGAGTTTCAGTGGATGTTTACAACTGTTTCTCTTCATTGTGAATTGTGCCCCATCAGCAAATGAAGGACCCATGGGCTTTTTTCCCACGGTCTCTACTACATTTGCATCATCATGGTCAACTCTACTTTGAGGAGACAGCCTTCCAACCTGAGGGGCTCATTTTCTGGCAGTGTTTCTCTGCTATTCACATGGTTTTCAGTGATTAAATATGCGGAAGTAGTTTGTCAATCCTTCTTCCTAGTCTGTCTTCGTCTGTAAGCTCATCTGAAACCTGTCCACCATGGGTGACCCTGCTAATATTTAAATTACCAGTGACATAGCTTTCAGAATCACAGCAACTCACAAGCCACCACAATATGACAAACTGACAGAAGAGTGGTGGGAAAGATAACTACTCTTCCCTTTTAATTATATATTTTCTACAATTACAGTTTTGACAATCTAAATTAATCCTATTAACAATTACTCACAATTGAAATAATAAAATCCTAATAGCATCATTCCCCACCCTCTTTTACCAGACTCATCTGGAAAATATGAAAACTAGTCAATGGGAATTTTTCCTTGGCCCTTCTTTCTAAAAGTAAGCACACCTCCGAAATTTGTTAGTTTTGGAGTAAGTTACTTCATGCCTTTATATCTCCCCATTTTTGATAACCAGTGTCTTAATTGCCCATCCCTATCAACAACAACAACAACATCAAGCCAGTAAATAATACGAGAAGCTGGGTTCTATGAAGAAAAATGTGGCATCAGGATTGGAGGAAGACTCATTAACAACCTGTGATATGCAGATGATACAACCTAGCTTGCTGAAAGTGAAGAGGACTTGAAACATTTACTGATGAAGATCAAAGAACACAGCCTTTGGTATGGGTTGCATCTTAATGTCAGGAAAACAAAAATCCTCACCACTGGACCAATAAACAACATTCTTATCAATGGAGAAAAGATTGAAGTTGTCAAAGACTTCATTCTTCTTGGATCAACTAACAACACTCGTGGAAGCAGCAGTCAAGAAATCAAATGATTCATTGGGCAAATCTGCTGCACAGGAACTTTTTAAAGTGTTGAAGAGCAGAGATGTCAGCTTGAGGACTAAGGTGCGCCTGACCCAAGCCATGGTATTTTCAATAATCTCATATGGATGTGAAAGCTGGACAGTGAATAAGGAAGACCATAGAAGAACTGATGCCTTTGAGTTGTGGTGTTGGAGGAGAATACTAAAAGTGCTGTGGACTGCCAAAAGAACCAATAGATCTGTTTTGGAAGAGGTACAGTCAGAGTGCTCCTTGGAGGCCAGGAGGGCTAAGCTTCATCTCTCATACTTTGGACATATTGTCAGGAGAGAACGGTTGCTGGAGAAGGATGTCATGCTGGGTAAGATGGAGGGTCAAAGAAAAAGAGGAAGACCCCCAATGAGATGGACCAGCCAGGTGGCATCATTGATGGCATCAAGTGTGGCAGTGGTGGTAGGGTTGGCCCAGGATCGGACATTGTTTCATTCTGCTGTGCATGGGGTTGCTATGAGTCGGTTCCCACTCGATGGCACCTGACAACAACAATCAAGCCAGTATACTGAGGAGAAAAGCATGTTACTTGATCTGAAGAATCTTCTATTCTGGTTGGAATTTTGAGCAACTGCCTCCATAAGTAAAAGTCTAGTCCAACAAATTGTAGCAATTTACACTTGTTCATGGTATCAAATATTTTATCTTCACATGATTACGTTCTAGTCAGCTCAACCCTAGAAATCTAAGCTAGGTCAAATGATACCAGTTGTAAGTTTGGGAGTACACATACACCTCCCTGCTACTTCACTGTCAGTCTTAGCACTCAGAGGTTCACACAACTCCCTAAACTACCTACCAGCCAGGCTTCCTGCTCCTTTTATCTCAAGGTCAACAGGGGCCAATAGAAGATGTTCACACTCTTTATTGCTCAATTCTACTCACAAGGTACCCTGCTAGCATAAAACTCACCATTTCCCTTTAATTTTCAGTCCTATAAGGCTGTTTTCTCAGATAGACTGATTTCCCTAGCCTTAATGCCTTTAGAAGTCAAACTTCCCAACAGTCTGCTTTTTTACCAATCATGAATTTCTTGTTCTTCCTTCCAGCAATTCTGGGTTAGTTTGCATGCCTTTTTTTCATTTTATTTTTCAAAGCAGAGTTTTAGATTTTATTAAGCCAGCTGGCTCAGAGGAGTTGATTTCTCCAGATTCTGAGCCCTGCATATCTTTTAAAATGGAGATGTACCAACTCTGAAGGTTGAGATCAGGATTCCACTTAAAGCTCCATATTTTGTTGTTGTTGTTGTTGTTAAGTGCTGTTTAGTCGATTCCGACCCATAGTGACCCTGTATAGGGTTTCTGAGGAGCAGTTGGTGAGCTTGAACTGCTGACGTTGCAGTTCAAATGGCTTTGCAGTCTGGTGCATTAACCTGCAGCACCACACCAGGACTCCATAGGCTACAAAGGCTTAAATAAGAAGTGTGTTTTTTCTGGGCACATTTTAATCCCTCCTTTAGCAAATCCAATCAAGTATAGGCGCAGGACAGGCTTACAAACTCTGTGTAATCATATTTCCCAATATTCCTATCACACATGTATACCTATTTTACAGTAATAGGCAGGAGAAAACAATATCCATAAGGCAGTCAAACACATAAACACTGAAGTTCAATTTTTTTCCTCTACCTTAGACTAACCTCATTTATATATGCAAATGGCATTGGACCTCTAATAGGTTGGATTCCAGTATGCCAAGACTGTATCAGCTTTCCTTTTTAATCAGTGTGTCATTGACTACAGGCAATTCCAGAAGCTGCTGCTCTCCCCTCTGTTGAAATATTTTATCCCATGCCCCTTTGTTCTTTCTTCCACAAAACCTCAATCTCATAGGTCTGGAGCTATTGCAATGAATCCTGCTCACAGTGCCAACTACTTAAACTAAGTGGGGGCCATATCTGTCTTCCTCTGACAAGAAGGAAAGAGGACTAAACTTAAAATCAACCCAAGACTGATTCCTATGAAGTGAAGGTCAGACATGCCTCCACTCTATATCAATCAGTGCCTTTAAAATTAGTCAGACTGGAAAACCAATTTCAAAAACATCCTTATGATTTTGTTTCTCTAGAACCCTGCTCTCAGTACCACATGTCTTAGGCTGGGTTTTATAGAGAAACAAAATCAGTGCAACATGTTTTATAGAGAAACAAAAACAGTGCAACATTCTTGCAGATCAATTCAACCTGGAGGTTGAGTGCTTATCCTACCGTGTATATAGAGAGAAGTTTGGTGTATATAGAGAAGTTTATTATCAAAGAAACAACTTACAATGGTAGAGTCACAGGTCCCCAGTGGAAGACAGGATTCCTCCTGAGTGTCCATTATATTGGGAGCATGCCACACCCCCAGGAAATCATCTTCTCAATTGATTGGCTGCTCATAGCCACTCATCATAGGGTTGACTATACCTGTACTAGGTTTCATCATCATGGGAATAAGCACATCCCAAGTGCTAAACCTCTGGAAATCTTGGCCTAGTCTTGACTCAGAACCCCAACCATTAGAATTCTCTTTAGAATTTTTTTGTAAATTTTGCCTGGTTTTTGCAAATTCCTCCAATTTATGTTTATCTGAAACTGTCTTAACTTTACCATTGTAATTGAGGGACAATTTTGCTGAACAACTCAAAATTTCTTTTAGAGTTTTATATATGTTATCTAGAAGGGACTTTGGTGTAGTGGTTACTTCAAGGTCAACAGTTTGAAACTACCAGCAGTTCCACGGGAGAAAGATGAGGCTTTTTGCTCCCGTAAAGATGTACAGCCTCAGAAACCTTATGCAGGGTTGTTATGAGTCAGAAGCAACTCTATGGCAGACCACTACCACCATATGTTATCTGGAGTCCTGGTGTGGCACTGTAGGATAAGCACTGGACTGCAACATTGATTTGATCCACAAGGCCGGTGGTTCAAACTCACCAGCCACTCCTTGGAAACACTTTACAGGTTCGCTATGAGTCAGAATCAACTCAATGACACTTAACAACATGTTATATGAATGTCTTCTTGTTTAAATGGTTTCTGCTGAGAAATCAGAGCTTATTGTTTTCCTTTGTAAGTAATTTTTTTCTAACTTTTTATTGTGAATGGAGCGAAGGTTCTCAGAGAAGATAACTGGTTTTGCATTCAAGAAATCATACATTATTTCATTTCATTTAATGTAATCCCATGAATGCATCAAAGTCATCCCACTTCCTGTGGTTCCTACTTCTTCCATTCTCCTTCCCATCCCTTCTCAAACTTTGTCCTTAGGTAAATGTTGCCCTTTTTATCTTGAATGGTTGACCATTCCATAGTGAGCATACTTTACTAGTGTTGTCCCACCTGTATACCCATCTACTACTTGACTAAAACTTGGGCCATGAAAGCAAGTTCCCTTGCAAACCTGAAGTGTGGTCTAGAGCTATAGTCTTGGGTTCTTCCAGACTCTTTCTGATCAGTAAGTCAGGTCTTCTTTGTTTTTGTTTTTCTTTAAGTATAATTTTGAGTTTTGTTCCACATTTATGCCAGTCTATCTGGGACCTTCTAATGTGATCCCTTTCAGACCAGTTGATAGTGGGAGCTGGGCACCATGTAATCTTGATTTGGGCTAGTCCATGGCTGGTCAAGGCCAGCTCTGCAGGCTTGGAGTCATGTCTGCCCTAATCTAGGTGCTAGGGTTAACACAGATAACTCTGTACTCACCCAGATGGGGCCAATATTGAAATTTTAGAGTTGAAGAACTGAGACAACAAAAGTTAAAGTTGGAAAAGTAGTTTCTGAGACTATTCTTGTTAGCTGTCACTGAACTGGTTCCAAATCATGGCAATCCGTTTATATAAACATAACATGGAATATTGTGATCCGTAGGGTTTTTGTTTGATTTTTGGATGTAGATTGCCAACTCTTTATTTCAAGTCTGTCTTAGTCTGGAAGCTCTGCTGAGACCTATTCAGCATCATAACAATGCACAAGCCTCCACTGACCTATGGATGGGCTGCACCTGAGGTGTGTTGGCCGAAAGTCAAACTCAAGAGTCTTATGTGTACAAGGTTAGAATTCTATCACTGAACTACCACTGTCTTCTAGTTTCTGAGATTTATTGTTGTTAAGTGCCATTGAGTTAGTTCTAACTCATAGCAACCCTGCATAGGGTCTCCAAAGAGTGGCTGGTGAGTTTCAGCTGCTAACCTTGTGATCATCAGATGCTAATGCAGGTACTCCTTTAGATTACCCTGGTATTAAATTTACATGAATCCATGATATTTTTTCATATTCAATGATTCTCCTTAAAAATCTGCTCTGGCTGTACCACATATAATCCTCCTGTGCCATCATCCTTCAGGGTTAAATCTCTCACAGGCATGAACTATTCTGGTGGGAGCTTGAGGATGGTACATCTAGAATCTGCCAAAAGCAGTGCTTCTTGCTCTTCATGCCCCAAGTGAACTCAATACCCACCCAAATGACCTCATCCCTGGGAGGTTAACCCCAAACAGTTGTTACTCCTCACTCAAATAAACAGCATAAGCTTGTGTTTATGACATTTGCTTACATGGAGAAAGAATACTTTTGTTATTGTTAAATGTTACTTTAAAGTTGGCTGATCCCAGCAACTGTAAACAGCATTAGTTTTCCACAAATGTTGGCATTTGAAAGCTGTGCACTTGGATTTCATCAGCACCATGTCTGGGTCAGTGGGAAGCTTTTAGTGGAAAGTTCTCAACTCCAGATCAATGTCTGGGTGGTTTCATTGTGAGATGAGATGATAAGCAAGCTACTGAGAACACAGCCATCTCCAAAGGTGTGGATATTATGATTGTGTGGCCACTGTTTAACACTTGGTTGGAAGTAATGGGGGTGTAATGAAGTGCTCAAAAAGAAAATATTTCTGTGAGTAAAACACATACAGAAGTCTCAGTTCCACACAGTAGCAATTAGAAGCCTTGATAGAAGTGTTTATTTAATAATGTATCTGCTGAAAACAAGATATTTCTGGAAAACTAGATAAACTAAAAATGCTAATGGGGAAAAGAGCCACATCTAGAAAATTGTTTTGTTTGACTAAATCCTCTGAAATCACATTTTAAATAATGTGTTTATCTGAAAAGTCTCCTCTAAGATGTACAATCAGGATTTGTTCTAGACAGACAATAATTCATAGTGCAATTCTAACTATTCATTAGACAAAACAGAATTTAATTTGTTCATTAAATTCAGCTATTTAGTGTGGGAATGTTAATCGTTTTTGCATATAGAGAAACATTAATTGCTGAAACCTGAATCAACATTTTCCTGCATTTAATAAGCCAATAGTGAGAGCAGGCCTTGGCACAGCTAGCCTAGTTACTATTTGTGGAAGATCTCATAGGGGTATTTAATGTCATATCAAAGTTTATTTCTGAAGCCACAGTCAGTGTAAAACTATGGAAGTCCACTTGAAAATTGTATTAACTTCTTTTGGCTGCTGCAGCAAGTTACTGTAAACTTGGAAATATAAAACAACAGAAACTTATTCTCACATTTCTGGAGGCCAGAAGTCTGATATCAAGGTGTTGTTGACAGGGCTGTGCAACCTCTGGAGGCTACAGAGGAAATTTTGTTCCTTTGTTCTTCCAGCTTCTTGTGGCTGCAGACATTCCTTGGCCACATCACTCCATTTCCCATCATAATATTGCCTCCTCTTCTATTTGTAGATTAAAGCTTCCTCTGCCTCTTTTTTTGTATAAGGGTACTGTGATTACATGTAGGTCTCTCCTGGGTAATCTAGGATGATCTCCCCATTTAAGGATCCTCCTGGTGTGGCGCTGTAGGATCTGCACTGGTCTACAAACTACAAGGTTGGCAGTTCAAACCCACCAGGTGTTACTCAGAAACCCTATATAGGGTCACTATGAGTCAGAACTGACTTGACAACACTGAACAATAACAACAAATGTAATCATTATTGAAAAGTCCTTTTTGTTATATAAGGTCACATTCACATGTTCCAGGTATTAGGACATAGCTATCTTTTGTGGAACCATTGCTCTGCCTACCATGGAAGTTAAAACTGATTCTCGCAAAATTTAACAAGGGCAAGTAGGAAAATGTGTCCAATTGAAATTCAAATGTTTAAGAGTTCACATTTTTTGTTACAGGAATCACTGTAGAATTTCAAACTTAGATTAGAGTTGTTGTTGTTGTTGTTGTTAAGTACCATTAAGTTGGTTCCAACTCATAGCGACCCTGGAGGATTTCCAAGGAGCAAATGGTGAGTTTGAATGGCTGATCTTGCAGTTTAAACTGACCTTGAGTTCCAGTGTGTATCACACAGAACCAGTTGTTTTTGTTGTTGTTAGGTGCCATCAAGTCAGTACTGACTCTTAGTGACCCTATGCACAAAGGAATGAAACACTGCCTGGTCCTGGGCCAACCTCACAATTGCTGTCACTCTTGAGCCCATTGTTGCTGCCACTTTGCCAATCCATCTCGCTGGGGGTCTTCATCTTTTTCTCTGACCCTCCACCTTACCAAACATGATATCCTTCTCCAGTGACTGGTACCTCCTGATAACATGTCTGAAGTACTGGGATAGCCTGTGTTGGGAAGTTGGGAGATCCTTGAGAAGACAGACTGATTCTGCTGTGAAGATTTTATTATTTTTGCTGAGGTGTCCCAGGAAACTCATATATACTGCTTCTGGCAGCTCTGAGAATCAAACCCTGGATGAAATTTCCCTGGGTGGTTTTATTTTGTATCAGGTGCCATTTTTTTTTTTTTTTTAATCCAGAGATTGTTTGCAACCATACAGAATCTTTGAGAGTCCCTCAGGCAGCCCAGGAGTCATAGATGTGGACACATTATTTCATGGTGACCCAAAAGCTATGGAAACCAAGTAATTTGCCCTAAGATAAATATTAATATTTAAATAGAAGAAATACAATTTTAAGCACTTTATAAAAAACAAAATGAAAATCATATAATATGTAATTCAGAATGGATTGTTTTACTGACGGGCAGTAGTGTTTGAATCGTAGGATTCTACTGGGTTTAATTCCTGGCCAATGTACTTTAGCTGCAATCATCCTATCTGTCAGTGGAGGGTTGGTTGCACATTGCTATAAATGTGGAATAGGTTTCAACAGAGCTTTCACACTGAGGCAGACTAGGAAACAAGCCTGATACTATATTTTCAAATATCAAAAACAGCCCATGGATGACAGTTGGGTTCATTCCATTGTATATGCGGTCTCCATGAGTCCTGGCAAATTGATAACAAATAGCATCACGGAAATGCTCATTCACCTTCAGTACAATAAATGTTTCTGGCTATGGAAGATGCTTTGAGTTTTTAAAATTATTGTTACTACTTTCTTTTCTGATTGTTATACTAGTGTAATCATTAAACCTAACAAAACTTTGTTTTTTTTTCTCCACTGATGTAATTTGCTTTGCTAAAACAATTTGTTACATCAGTTTGTATAGTTTGTAAGATATTTCCTGGCATTATAAATTCTAAATTTGTGAAACATTGTCACCTTGTTTTATGCTGCATGAAGACATAAGCCTTTCTTCATTCAATTCACAATGAAGAGTATGAAGAAGGCGATATGCCCAAATCACTAAGATGATGTATTTATAACAAAAGAGGTGTTATTTAACCTTTTAAGGTTCAGAAGTCTCAAGGAATGGACATTATGACTAATCTTCAATTCTGTCTTCAGAGTGCATAGCCTAGTGGATTACACCAGGATTGGGGATCAAATCTCATCTGTCAGATTTTGAGCAGAATCAGAAACAGCAGTGCCCTGCTTAAAGGTAGCAGCCAACTGCTTTGTTTTGAATGTGTGTGACATCCCATAGTCCTGTCAATAATCTTATCTCATGCATCAGACTCCTGTTTCTCCTAAGTCTCCCATTCCAGTGCTTCAGTCTTTCCTGTTCCAGTGAAAAGCCTGTGAAAACTGTTGACTACAGATTAGTGAAAAAACACAAGAAAGACTTTGTTTACCTTGTCAGTTATTATGTACTTGAAAAGTGACTTTTATTCTAAAGGAAAATGCTGCAGAGTTGGGAGATATAAATACTAGCTGTCTTATTTTCTGTTCTATAGTAAATCATAAATCAAAAGTTTCATGGGGAAATAGTAGCTACAGGGGGGAAATAGTAGCTACAGGGGATAAATGGGCTAACTGTTGCTGCATGGATGGGATTGCAATCTTCAAGATGAAGCAAAGTGTATGATTTGTTGAATGTAAAACTGATGGTCTTCTTTAAACATTCACTCAATTCACAATAAAACATTATAAAAACTACTTCTATATTAAAAAAAATAAAAACAACCTATGTAATTAAAAGAAAAAACACTCATGGGGGCTTGGAAAAGTTCAATTCTATTTTTCCACAAACTTTTTTACTCCTTCGTGTGTCTCTGTATAAGAGATTAAGAGAGAGAGAAAAAAGGGACTTTATCTCAAGGAAATAGTTTACACAGTCATTGTGGCTGGCACATCCCAAGTCCATGGGTCAGATTATCAGGATGGAGGCTTCTTCTGACTCATATAGCTGCAGGGACTGATGAATCACCAAGAGCAGTAGATCAGATGTTGGGCTGTTTGCTGGTGAATCCAAAGTTGGAAGGCAATAAACAGGCTGCTGGTTCAAGTCTAAAGAACCAAAGCTAGATGCAGGATACAGATTGAGCAAAAAAAACGGCACTTCTCCATGACTTCTGTATATATTAGATGAAGGACACCCAGGGCAAAAACTCCCTTTCAGCTGATTGCTTGAACAAATCTTAGCATGGACATGATGACATCATATCAGCTCTTTCATTGTGGGGTATGACTACATCATTACCTAACTGCCAAACTACATTATAACTGCCAAACTCCTGAGAGGCATGGCTCAGCCAAGTAGATACATGGCCTTAACCATCACACACCTAGAAGCAGAATCCTTGATGTGGTGAAGAAACTGCAAAATTGCTGACTATAGATTAATAAATGAACACAAACTAGCTGCGCTTACCTTGTTTGTTGGGTAATCGAACACTGGCTAAGTGAATTTGGAAAAGTTGTATCCCACTTTGTTTAAGTGTGATACAAGACTTTTGGCAGAGGTGTCTTTCAAAGTAACATTTGGTTCTAACATTATGTTATTTTAAGAGATCCTAATGGTTTTATTGAGTCCTGGTGTGGCGCTGTGGGTTAATGCACCAGACTGAAAAGTCATTTGAACAGTGGTTCAAGCTCACCAACTGCTCCTCAGAAACTCTATACAGGGTCACTGTGGGTTGGAACCAACTCAACGGCACTTAACAACAACAAAAATGGTTTCATGGAAATGTTATCCTCAGCCCTTGTATACAGATGCTGCAAGGAAGGCAATCAGATGGAGCTTTTTCAGTGGTGGTTCTTGAACAACCACTTTGGTCATCCTTCCAACCTTCAAAACAAAACCCAGAAAAAGTCTAGCTATATATTTCAAAGAATGTTTATATTTTAGTTAAAGCTTGCTGTTATTGTTGTTAAGTGCTGTTGAGTCAGTTATGAGTCAGTTTCCAAGGAGCAGCTGGTGACCTTGAACCACCGATCTTGAAGTTGGCTCAAACCAACTTTGCATTCCAATGCATTAACCCACAGCACCACACCTTAGTAAAGTAGTGTTTATTAAATTCAGACTAGAAAAATCTTTGATGTCAACACAGTTAGTAGTATAACGGTGTACATACTTTAAAAAAAAAAAGCGTCCTCCCAAATATAGTCATTAAACCTTGCATATTTTAAATGTTGCATTTTTGTTTGCTCCCAAATCTCATGAACCTACTCCAACTGTCTTAGAACCTTCCATTTGACTTAATAGGTTTGATTTATTTATCTGAGCTTGATGATGATACAAACTGGTATAGTTATTTCTCATGCTGTTACTCTGTTTGAGGGTCAGTAATTGGAACTTGTTCATTTGGGTTTGACCTTCTGCTGAGAATTTTCATCTCTATAAGATCCCCAGGTAATTCTTCTAGGTTTCCAGGTGATTCTTCTGTATGTATGGTGTTTTAAAGTGCTGTCGAGTTGGTTCCAACCCACAGCAGCCCTGCATAGGGCTTCTGAGGAGCAGCTCGTGAACTTGAACCTCCAACCTTGTGATTCAAACCAACTTTGCAGTCCAGCGCATGAATGCACAGCGCCACATGCAGATTCTGGTTCAGTATATCAGGGATGGAAATGCCAATTCTCAGAGGCTCTAATCAGAATGAATTGGTTCACAGATCTGCTGTGGACTTAGTGGTTACAGTCAGTTATTTGAACATTCATTTAGGAAAAATTTTCCCTCTCTTGAATTGTATACCCTAACCCCAAATCCCATTGAAAGATGCTGTCAATATCCTATTCTAAGGAAAGAAATAAACAATGATTGGGGGATTTTTGTAAGGCACCAAGAAGTAGGCTGTTTTCTTTTGAAAGAGACTTGATACAAATCCTTAGAAACATTTTGATGTGGAAAAGTACTCAGGGCACACAATGCTTTTGCTAAACCTCTGCCAGTTGCCCTGTGGAACCAAACATTGCAAATTCTAAGTAGTAGTGATGCTCCTGTAGCTTGTGAAGCTCAGCTCAGACTGGCTTTCTTTTCAGAGAAACATGGAGAAGAACATAGGCTTGGCCATGGCAAGTTATTTAATTTTTGTGAGTTTCAGTTTCCACTCCTGTTAAAGTGGGGTAAATAATATTAAATATTTCATAGCAATTATGAAAATTAAATAAACTGTTGTTAAGTGTTGTAGACCCTGTATAGGGATTCCAAGGAGTGGCTGGTTTACTGACTTTGCAGTTCAGACTGACCTTGTGGTCCAGTACTTATCCCACAGTGTCACTCCAGGACTCCATCATATGTGTCAGATATATAGGTTGGAACCTATTAAAAAATATAAGGACTCAACAAGTGTTAGCTATTGTCATTACTAAAGTTATTTTGTTTTGGTTTTTAAATCCAAATGAATGAATTTGAGTTTTCTTGCAGTCTTCAGCCTAGGTGCTGAAGTAACAGTAATGGGTAATCAAATAAAATCCATATGTAAACCTGTCACATTTTCTGTTGATGTGATAGTTTTAAATATTTAAGTATTCATGGATTTGAAAATGCCTTAGGGCTAAAGTGATAACTCTGAAACATATAAATGGTTATCTGGAACATTAAAGGTCAACAGATAGTCTTTGGAGTATCAGGAATTGACCCGGAAGACATTATTAATTCAGATGGTTACATGTCATTAAGTTTCAGGCCATTTTCCTTTCGCTTCTTTATATACTGCAAAATGAGGTACACTGTATTGATGAAAGCAAGGTAAACTGCAGATCAATATGATCAGATCAATATGATCAGCTCTAAAGGGAACTGCAAGTACAGGGAACATACATCTTTAAAATTTGGATTTTTCTTTTAATGGGAAATAGCTTTTATTATTTTACCTCTAGGTCAGCAGATATTGTTTCTATCTTCTTGAAGATTTTTATTATTTATTATATGAGCAGTTTATTTTTGTGAGGGATAATCTTTTGGATTATAAAGAAAAGAAGAAAACAATTTCTAGTTTTTCCAACTCTCCATTCACTGCATCTTTCCCAACATAATATTTCTTCCACACAGAAAATTTTATGATAATAGTATATGCATTATTTATTTTTTAATTTGCTTTTTTAACCCATCATTAATTTATAAGTATTTGAAACTCATTGTAATGATATTTAGTAATAATAATGATTATTGTTGTTGTTAAGTGACTCATAGAAATCCTATTTAGGGTTTCTGAGGAGTAACTGGTGAGTTTGAACCACTAACATTGTGGCTCAAACTGACCTTGTGGTAGAGTGCAGAGTCTATAGTGCCAAATCAGGATAGCTAACATTTACTGAGTACTTACTCCTATTCTAGGGGGGAAATTACCATAAAGTTACAGTAGTGAAAAAAGAGGTTTATAGGGAATGATAAAAAGAGAGAATTAAAAATGGGAAAATGCACCAACATATCATCAGAAACAGTCTCTACCTGTTAAGTGCCGTTGAGTCAATTCCAACTTCTAGCAACCCAGTATAGGGCTTCCAAGGAGCAGCTAGTGGATTTGAACCACAGACCTTGTGGTTTGCAGTCCAGTGCTGATCCTACAGCACCACACCAAAAGTCTATAACAGTATATAAAGGTAAAGAAATCACTAGTGGTAACTTGCTTCCATGTTGTTGTTGTATAGGGTTTCCAAGGAGTGGCAGGTGGGTTTGAACTGCTTCCAATCTTCCTTCCATTGTTGTTGCTGTTGCTGTTAAGTGCCATCGAGTCAATTCCAACTCATAGTGACCCTATATAGGGTTTCTGAGGAGCAAATGGTGAGTTTGAACCACTGACCTTGCTGTTCAAACTGACCTTGTGGTCCAATACCAGGAATCTTAGATAGTATAAAAATATTGAATGGTGGTAATTGTGATTGTATTTAGACAGATCTCTGGTAGCATAATGGTTAAGAATCTGTCTGCGAACCGCAAGGCCAGCAGTTCAAAACTACCAGCTGCTCCACAGGAGAAAGATAAGGCTTTCTGCTCCTGTAAAGATTTACAGCCTCGGAAACCCTGTACAGGGTTGCTATGGGTCAGAACCGACTGGATGGCTCTTAACAACACAACAACAACAGATAGATATAAAGAGACATTGTTGAAAAAACAATAGGCAGGTCTAACAGGCTAGGAAAAAAAGCAAAAAAAAGTAATGGATAATTACCCTTCATTAACATGTCTTTGTCAAGAGCAGGAGCTGCCTTAGGTAAGATCCTTAGCACTTTTCATGATCCCCTGGGAAATGTTACCTTTATTGAGTGCAAAATAACCATTGATGGGCATATCAAAATTATGTTAGATTTGTATCAGGTACTCAAAGCCAGCATTTGACACTAAGGCTAAAGATGAGGTCAGACCATTGACTACCAGCCTTTAGATTACAGACCCTAAAGCACTCATCACAATAATCCTCCTAGGTAGATCTTAATGCTAGTCCCATTTTATAGGCAATAAAACAGGCATGGAGAGATTTCAGTAATTTGCACAAATCATAGAGAGCTAGCAAGATCCAGAATTTCACCCAGTGATCTGGATCCAGAGTTTGTACTCTTAATAACTATTCTACATGATTTTTAATCAAATAATAAGTGATGAGGCAAGACACTATTTTAAGCAAGGTATTAACAGTTTTCATATGTCTAAGAATCGGAGTCCTATATTGTTGTTGTTTTGTTATGTGCCATCAAGTTTGTACTGACTCATAGGGACCTTGTGCACACAGAATGAAACATTGCTCAGTCCTGCACCAACTTCACAAAAAATTGCTATGTCCAAGCCCATTGCTGTTGCTACTGTGTTAATCCATCTCGCTGATGGGCTTCCTCTTTTTGTTGACCCTCCACTTTACCAAGCATGATGTCCTACTCCAGGACCGGTCCTTCCTGATAATATGTTTGAAGTATGAGAGACAAAGTCTGGTCATCCTAGTTTCTAAAGAGTATTCCGGTAGTATTTCTAACAGCACAGGTTTGTTTGTTCTTTTGGTGGTCCATGATGCTTTTAATATTCTCCCTCAACACAATAACTTAAACACATACATTCTTCTACAGTCTTCTGTATTCACTGTCCAAATTTCACATGCATATGAGGCTATTAAAAATACCATGGCTTTGGGTCTGGCAAACCTTAGTCTTCAAACTTACATCTTTGCTCTTCAACACTTTAAATAAGTCTTGGGCAGCAGATTTTCCCAATACAATATTTCACTTGATTTCTTGACTGCCGCTTCCTTGAGTGTTGATGGTTTATTTGTGCAAATTGAAGTCTTTGAGAACTTCAATCTTTTCTCCATTTATCTTGATGT
This sequence comes from Chrysochloris asiatica, assembly GCF_000296735.1. Classification (NCBI taxonomy): domain Eukaryota; kingdom Metazoa; phylum Chordata; class Mammalia; order Afrosoricida; family Chrysochloridae; genus Chrysochloris; species Chrysochloris asiatica. Next base: position 3,151,781 of record NW_006408640.1, on the reverse strand, counting down.
TATTTACTGACCAAGTGGTGAAGATTTTATTTTCTTTATATTGAGGTGCAACCCATACTGAAGGCTGTGGTCTTTGATCTTCATCAGTTAGTATTTTAAGGCCTCTTAGCTTTCAGCATGCAAGATTGTATCATCTGTATATCACAGGTTGTTGAGTCTTACTCCAATCCAGATGCCATGTTCCTCTTCATATAATCCAGTTTCTTGAATTATTTGCTCAGCATACAGATTGAATAAATTTGGTGAAGGAATACAACCCTGGCGCACACTTTCCTAACTTTAAACAACTCAATGTTCCCTTGTTCTGTTCAAACAATTGCCTCTTGGTCTATGTACAGGTTCATCATTAGCACAATTAAGTGTTCTAGAGTATTTATACTCTGCAATGTAATCCACAGTTAGTAATGACCCACACAATAGAAATCCTTTATGAAGTGAATAAAGCACAAGTAAGCAACTTTCTGGTATTCATTGCTTTCAGCCAAGATCCATCTTACATCAGCAGTGATATTCCTCATTCCATGTCCTTGTCTAAATCTGGCTTGAACCTCTGAAGTTCTCTGTCAATGTATGGTTGCAGTCATTTTAAAAATTACCTTGAGCAAAATTTTACTTGCATGTAATATGAATGACATTGCCGAATGATTTCCACATTCCTTTGGGTCACTGCCCTTTGGAGTGATCTCAAATATGGATTTCTTCCAATCAGGTAGCCAGGTAGCTGTGTTCCAAATTTCTTGGTGAGTACCTCCAGTGCCACATCAGTTTGTTGAAAGATTTCAATTTGTATTCCATCAATTAGGAATTGAACCTTGTTCTTTGCTATTGTCTTCAGTGCACCTTGGACTTCTTCCTTCAATATCATTTGCTCTTGTACATATGCTACCTCTTGAAATGGTTGCACATCAACCATTTCTTTTTGTTAAGTGACTTTTTCTATTCCTTCCATTTTCTTTTGATACTTTCTGCATCATTCAATATTTTGCCCATTGTTGTTGTTACCATTGTTAAGTGACATTGAGTTGGTGCTGACACATAGTGAACCTGTTTGTAGTTTCTGAGGATGACTGGTGAGCTTGAACCACTGACTTCATGGTTTAAACTGACTTTGCAGTCCAATGTATTAACCCACAGCACCACACCAGGACTCCATTTTGCCCATAGAACCTTTCAGTGTTGCGAGTTGAGGCTTAAAGTTTTCCTTCAGTTCCCTCAGCTTGAGCGAGTTCTTCACTTTTGGTTTCCTAACTCCAGATCTTTGTACATTTCATTATAATATTTGACTTTGTCTTCTCAAGCTGCCCTTTGAAATTTTCTATTCACCTCTTTTACCTCCTCATTTCTTACATTTGCCTTGGCATCTCTACATTAGCGTGCAAGTTTCGGAGTCTCTTCTGACATCAATTTTGGCCTTTTCCTTCTTTCTTATCTTCCTTATGAACTTTCGCTTTCTTTCTGTATGATGCTCTTTATGTCATCCCACAACTCTTCTGGTCTTCTGTCTTTAGTGTCTAATCCATAAAATCTATTTTTCAGATGATCTCTAAATTTAGGTGGGATATGTTCAAGGTCATATTTTGACTCTTGTGGACTTGTTTTAAGTTTTGTCTTTAGGTTCAGTTTAAATTTGCATATCAGCAATTGATGGTCTGTTTCCCCTGACCTGATTTTGCCTGATGATATGGATCTTTTCCACTGTCTCTTTCCACAGATGTAGTCAATTTGATTTCTGTGTATTCCATCTAGTGAGATTCATGTGTATAGTTGTCTTTAATGTTGTTTAAAATGGAATATGGCCTTTGGTCTTAGAAATTTCTATCATGCAATTTCCAACGTAGTTTCTATCATCAAGGCAATATTTTCCAATTAGGGATCCTTCCTCTTTGTTTTTAACCTTTGCATTCCAATCACCAGTAATTATCAATACATGTTGATTGTATATTTATCAATTTAAGCCTGAAGAAGTTGGTAGAACTCTTTAATTTTATCATCACTGGCTTTAGTGGTTGGTGGATAAATTTAAATAATAGTTGTATTAACCTGTCTTCCTTGTAGACCTATGGATATTATCCAATCACAGACAGTGTTGTACTTCATGACAAATCTTGAAATGTTCTTTTGATGATGAATATGCCAGTGGTGGTGGAGATGTGCCCTGAAGTCAGTTCTGACTCATAGTGACCCTGTACAGGGTTTCTGAGGCTGTAAATCTTTATGGTAGCAGAAAGCCTCATCTTTCTCCCATGGAACAGTTGGTTATTTCAAGCTGCTGACCTTCAGGCTCACAGCCTGATTTGTAACCACTACGCTACCAGAGCTCCTTGAATATGCTGGTAGTCCTTTTCAATTTGTCATTCCCAGTATAGTAAACTCTGTGATTGTCAGATCCAAAATGGCTAATGCCAATCCATTCTAGTTTATTAATGACTAAGATATCGATCTTTATATGTTCCATTTTATTTTTGACAATTTCTATATTTCCTTGATTCATGCTTCATACAGTCTATGTTCTGATTATTAATGGATGTCATAGCTATTTCTCTTCACTTTGAGGTGCATCTAATCAGTAAATGAAAGCCTGAAATCTTTACTCAATTCTTTTCATTATGGTCAACTCTACTTTGAGGAGGCAGCTCTTCTGCTATTTTATTTTGAGTGTCTTCCAACTTGAGGAACTCATCTTCTGGCACTATATCTGATAATATTCTGGTGCTCTTCAACATGTTTCAATATTCTGGTGCTGACATTGTTCTGCAGTTTTTCATAAGATTTTCAATGACTAAATATTCAGAAGTAGTCTGTCTCTCCTTCATCCTAGTCTGTCTTTGTCTGGAAGCTCATCTGAAACCTGTCCACCATGGGTGACCCTGCTGGTATTTATAATACCAGTGGCATCGCTTCCAGAATCATTGCAACACACAAGAAACCATAGTCTGACAAACTAACAGATGAGTGGTTGTGGGGTCATATATTAAACTTTAGATATACATCACCTACTAACACGAATAGTTCATAATGTTACATGTCTCCTGCTCCTCTCTCCAGGAATCTGAAGAATCAAACTTAATGGGAGACACTGCTTCACAAACACACCGGGCATTCACATATATGATTTTATCACAAAGCAAAGGTACACTTTAGAGAGAGAAGTGGATCTATCTCTCCAAGTAGTTTAGACTCTGAGGAATGGGTAGCAAGGTTTAATAAATTCAGGACTGCTGCCCTAGTGAAATCGTTTCACCCAGCTGGAGTGGTTTGGGAGGTCTTAGTTAGGTTTTGTCAGTCTTTTTTTCTGTGCATGCATTGAATATGAAGTCCAGGGTTTTTAATTGTATCTAGAGATGGATGTATCTGTTAATGGTATTAAAATAGACCAGTATACATTGGAAGATTATGCTAAGGATAATCTTCTTGTTCTGTGTGATGTTTCTGTGTCATAAACCACAAGTTGTGTCTGGGATTTTTGTAGTCTGTGTTCCTGGTTTGCAATTCATTTATAATGGCTCCATCTTTCCTTTGGTATATGCCAGGGGAGGAAGGGCTCAGGACATGCCAAATTTGTTCCTATCATTCTCCCTAGAGGAGAGAGGAACCTTAACGTTGTTTGGGAAGTGATGCAAAGACTCTTCTGGCTACTTCCTAGTGGTTAAAGATGTCAAAAGGTTGAGGTTCTTACTCCATCATAAACTTGCCTTGCATATTGGGGATATTGTCTACTGGGGGTGAAAGGAATCTTTTCTGCCCTGGCCTCATCCAGTGGATCCAATGTGGTTGGAACGATGGTATAATTCCATTGACTGCACAAAGTTGGATCTTGATATCCTGAAGGCGAGAAGAAACAAACTTAACTAATGTGTTGAGTATACATGGTCCAAAGAGTAACAAGAGGAAATTACAGAAAGTGTTCCCAGTAGGGAAAGTAACCAGGCAGGCCATATTCAAATGTATGACCAAGAGCTCCAGTATTCTGACAACTGTTGGCAAATTTTGGTGGCTCAATCAATTAGTTTTGGGGTGGGGTCCCTAATAATGCCAGATTGATATGCATAGAAACATTCTTCTTCAAGGAAAATACATAGCACTCCCTTTTCTGCTTTCAACATATCTAAGCCTCGCTGATTTTGGAGAGTGACTGCTGCAAGCAAATCTAGCTGATTTTGAATAACTATGATACTTTGTGCAATCTCTTTTAAACTCTCAGCAAGGTCTTTGGACACATTTTGATAATATGAGATAGGTGACAAGCCCTCCTACATTGTGCCCAGTCCAATGATGATTCCAAACCCTACTAAAAGGGCAATGAACTGTATAGCTCTTCAGGTCCTTTTGAGGAAGGCCAAGGAAATAAGTAAAGATTGGTTGTTATAGACAATATCTATTTCTGATGCTAAATAGACCAAACTTCAGGTACCTCTCCAGTTGTCTGGGAGGCATAGATAAGTCTTGGTTTCACAAAGGAAAATGATTCCTTGATGTTCTTGTCAGAAATTAGTTTCTATGGTATAAAGGCAAGTAAATTTGCTGTTTTTGCTTTCCCACTCTTGATAGACTTCCAGCTAACACAGCACCAGTTAAGGTTGGAAGGGACCTGATGGGGCTTCTGAAGTGGCCCTTGTAGTTTTATTTACCCAAACCATAAAGTTTCTCTTGATGTCCATCAAGATCAACTCTCCTGATCCCACTATATTGGGAAATTAATAGGAATTCTGAAACTGGTGGTTTATTGCAGTATTCCCAGGGAAAAAGTTTCACACATAAGTGAGGCCACCCCTGATGGAAGCCTGAAGTTTTATTTAGTAATGAGGGTTTCTGGGACTTTTAAGAGGGTTTCCATGAGAATCAGACTGATTTAGAAAAAGAAATGTATTGGGTCACCTGGAAACTAGCATAACCAGAAGAGGGGGTGATTTCTAAGGTGTAGTTGCCAGAAGAGTCTGAGAGGCTTTCCAAGTGGTAGCCTGATGAATGAAGCCTTTGGATGCAAACTGGAGCTTGGAAGTTAAAAGCTGTGCAGGTGGTTATATATCCCCAAACAGGTTTGTTAAATGAAGAGGTATGGATAAGATTATCTAGGTATACCTTATCTAGGTATATCTAGGTATGATTGTAAAAGTTGGACAGTCCTTCCAGTCAATGTGGACTTCACGTTGTGTCTTTTAGCTGAAAGTGATAAAGTTCATTTAGACACATCAGTTGATGGAATGCTAGGTTGCGTTGGGTCCATGTCTGGGCTGAGATCAGTGTATACTTAGAGGACACAGAGAGGCACAACCAGCAATTACTAGCCAATTTGGAGTTGGGAGTATTTGGAGGCTATGTGTTAGGTTTAGGGTTTTGTGAATGTATGATGGATGGGTGAATTCCTCTAGCGGTAGCCCTAAACTGGCCTTAACGCTAAACATGGAAGTTAAAAGGAATTGATAGATTATAACAGTATGGTAGGTATGGATTTTTACTAAGAGGGATTACACAGACATACAATAGGATAAACAAGATAAGTAAAATGAAAAGGAGTAGCAGTCCCAGGGTTGGGATCCAGGAGTTATTCATTTGAGATTAGCTTCCATTTGAAGAGAATCTTGAGTCTTTTAGTGGACTCAACATTGGTAAGTATCTGAGGTGTTTTTCAGTGTCTCTTGGTAGGGCTTAATTCTGGACATATGGATTCAACTTTCTACATCCTTTAACTTGACTTCTGTGGGACTAGGCAGTAAAACTTGGTAAGTTCCAATCCAGAGGGGTTCAAGTTGGTTCTACAGGTCTCTTTCTCTCCAATCTTTTAATAACACTCAACTTTCAGGTTCTATAGTCAGTTGAGTATCCCCTTGGTTCGACCTGCCTGAGGCCATCATGAAGTATGTAGATAGTCTATAACCCCTCGATCTGAAGCTCAACCCTGAATGATTATTGCTGCCAATGTAGGCCCATTGTCAATTTGAAGACTGGTTGGGATGTCAAACCTGGATAGAATATCTTTAAAGTGAGACTTAGTGACTTCCAGGACATTTACTGTCTGCATAGGAAAGGACTTGACCCAGCCAGTAAATGTATCAGTCATGACTAATAGGTATTTGTAGCCTTGGCATTGATTCATGACAGTAAAGTCAATTTGTCAATCCTCTCCAGGAAAGGTTCCTCTTCTTTAAATAGGTTGTACTAATGGACAGGATCTGACCTCTCCCTGAAGATTATTTTGGACACATATGCTACAACCCGGGTCACCTGTCTAATTATTTTTCCTACACGTCTAATGATAGCTATTTTATTTATTAGTAGTCCTAATGACTTGTCTCCTGTATGAAAGGCTTAATGGAAATTATTTACGAACTTCCAGGCAAGGGCCTCAGAAGCATATACTTTTCACTGGAATTCTCACCAGCTGAGAGAGTTTAGGTTATAACTCTGCTCTTTGGCCCATTGTTCTTCTCCAGTATAGGAAGGCTTCTTGTTATTTGTTGTTGTTAAGTGCTTTTGAGTTGGTTCAGACCCACAGAGACCCTGTATAGGGTTTCTAAGGAGTGGCTGGTGAGCTTGAACTGCTGATCTTGCATTTCAAATAACTTTGCACTCTAGCGCATTGACCCACAGCACCACACCAGGTCTCCATGGGAAAGCTTTATTCCTGCTAATTTCTAGAACCAGAAGTAATGCTAGTTTTAATGTCTCTTGGTTAGAAGGGTCATAATGACCTAATGTAGCTACTCTTTTAGCTTCCTGATCAGATTTATTGTTTCCTGTAGCTGTGGGCCCTGCCTTGAAATGTCCTTTACAATGCATGACAGAGACCTTAAGAGGCAGTAGGACAGCCTGTACAAGTTGCTGTATTTCTTGTCTATACTAAATAGGTTACCCTTGTTCTGAAAGGAGACACTGTTCCTTCCAAACCTTACCATGCACATGTAAAATAAGGAAAGCATTTAACTACCTGTTATGACTTGAATTTTCATGTCTTTGGCTAATTCTAGTGCTCATGTTAGAGCAATTGATTCCAATTTTTGAGCAGAAGGGTTGGGAGGCAGGGTTCTGGTTTCCACCACCCAGGCGAGGTAGACTACTACATAGCCAGCACACCTACTCCCTTCTATTACCATGCTATTCCCATCACTGTGCCAGATGTCTTCAGTGTCTGGTAAAAGGAGAGTCTAGGAGATCTGACTGCTCTGAGTATACTTGAGAAATAGCCTGGTGGAAGCCATGATAAAGAGCTTCTTGGGCTTTGGAAGAGGGGATAAGAATGTCTGGGTTTAGAGTCCAGCATACCTCTAGTTTAACTTCAGGGAGTTCAATTAGTAGAAGTTGGTATTTAAGGAATCTGCCGTTCAATATCTAATTCAGGCTTTGTTGATTAAGAAAAGTGGCCAAAGTGTGAGGGGCCACTTTTCTCATCAGAGAAAGTGAGTTTATGGACTTCCTGTACTAGGAAGGCAGTGGCTGCCAACTCATAAGTAGTGTTGCCAGGCACCTGCCATGGAGTCTAGATTCTTTGAAAAATAGCCACTGATCATTGCTAGCCTCCCAGTACTTGTACTAATACCATTACTGTCACTTTCCTTTTTTCAGGAATGGTTTTTGAGGATTTGGAATGCCTAAAGCTAGAGCTTGACTTAATGCCTCTTTGAGTTACTTGTAAGCATTCTGTTGCTCTTTTTCCCAGAAGATGTGCTCCATCTCCTCTCCCTTAACTTATAACTTAAAGGCTTTGCTATCTCCCTAATACAGAATATCCATATATTCAGCAGTATCCAGTCATACCCAGGATTTCCCTAAATTGTTTCTTTGTAGCTGGAATACAAATGGACTTAACCTTCTCCACTGCAGTTGTTGTTTTCCTGGCGATATCACAAAACCTAGGTAGGTGACCTCTTGCAAGCATAATTGGGCTTTTTCTTTGGATACTTTAAACCCGTGGATTTCCAAGAACTCCAAGACCTGTTTAGTATCTCCAACTGAGTCTTCATAGATACTGCAAACAAAAAGTCATCCATATATTGAATGAGTACACTTGAGGGCTCCAAGTGGAGCTCCTCTAACAATTTTTGCAAAGCATGACCAAAAATATGAGAGCTTGAGGCAAGGACTTGAGGCAGAATTTTCCAGATGAGTTGACATTTGATACCTGTCCCTGGCCACTGCCACTCAAGGGCAAATAAAATCTGGGAGTCTCAGTGCAAGAGAACAGTAAAGAAAGTATCCTTTGAATCTAAGATGGGGAAGTATTTAGCTGATATAGAAATCTGGGTAATCAGTGTATATGGATTGGGTGGATGGGAACTACTACTGGGTGGATAGGAACTACTGCTTGATTAATAGCTCTCAAGTCTTGAATCAGCCACCATTTGCTGTTTGGTTTCTTTTCTTCTAAGATTGGCATTGCAAAGTGAAGATCTGTCTACTAACATCCCCCCTTCATAGAGGCATTGGATGACAGGGGCCGGTCCTTGACAACCTTCCACTGAAAGAGGATATTGAACCTTTTGAGGGTAAGGTGAATTAAGCTTAAGTGTGATTTTTACTGGTTCAATGCCCAGGGTTATTTGAGGCAACTCTTCTGTCTACACAGAAGAGCCCAGGCCTTGTAGCTTAGTGAGTATATCAGATTAGATAGCTAAGATTATTTGAGGAATTCCCAAATATAGTATGGGTTGGAGGTAAAACTGTAATTGAGAATTAATTTTGCTTAAAATGTCCCAACCCATCAGTGGGACCAGGGTCTCAGGGACCACTAAAAACTGATGAGATATTAGAACACCCTCCCAACTACAGGTGAGTGGAGGCATTTTGTATTCCAGATCGACTTTCCATCAATACACACAGTGAGGCAGAAGGAAGAGGAAAGGAGTCTGCTGAAGGACTGAAGGACTGAATCAGTCACTCATGTACCAATTAAAAACTCAATTGACTTACACCAGAGATACCCATGGCAACCCAGGGATCAGCTGGAAAAAATTTGATGGTGTAAGCAGAAGCAACTGGAAACCCCAGGTCTTCTTATACATCCTGGTCTTCTGCCATTGAGGCTGTGGGGCCCCTGCCCCCTCCCTTTGGGGACAAGATGCAGTCCCTAGCCTACTGGCTAATTTTTTCACACATGGGACAAGTCATTTTGGGGATGTAACTGTGGGTAGGCCTTTGGCTCCTAGATGTTGCCTGGCAGTAGCACTTAAAGTGTCCTGGCTTACCACATTTGAAAGAATCCGTTTGACCCCCAGGATTGCCTGAAGGAACTAGATTGGAGCTACCTGCAACCACAGTGGCTACTAGTTTAACCATCTGGTGTTCCTTCCCCATTACCTGCATATCCTGGTTGCCATACACTTTAGTGGCCTCCTCCTACAAATGTGTGGTATCAGTGCTGGTCCAAATCCTAATTTTTGAGGTTTCCTACAAATATCACTCAGAGTCACTGTACCAAAAAGAAATGGTTGATGTTCAACCACTTCAAGAGGTAGCATATGATCAAGAGCCAATGATACTGAAGGAGGAAGTCCAAGGTACATTGAAGTAATGTGCAAAGAACAAGGCACTGGGAATTGATGGAATACAAACTGAAATCTTTCAAGAAAGTGAGGAAGCACTGGAGGCATTTACTCATCTATGCCAAAAGTATTGGAAGGCAACTGTTTGGCCAATTGATTGGAAGAGATCCATATTTGTGCCCATTCCAAAGAGATGTGACCCAACAGAATGCAGAAACCATCAGACAATCTCTTTGATATCTCATACAAATAAAGGTTTACTAATGATAATATAGAAATGACTGCAAGCATACATTGACAGAGAACTTCCAGAGGTTCAAACCAGATTCAGAAGAGGACATGAAACGAGGGATTGCTGATGTCTGATGGATCTTGGCTGAAAGCAGAGAATACCAAAAAGATGTTTACCTGTGCTTTATTGACTATGCAAATGCTTTTGATTGTATGAATCAAAAGCTATGGACACCATTGTGAAGTATGAGTATTCCGGAACACTTAATTGTGCTCATGAGGAATCTGTACCTGGACCAAGAGGCAGTTGTTCGAACAGAATATGGGAACACTGAATAGTTTAAAACTAAGAAAGGTGTGTGACAGGGTTGTATTCTTTCACCATACTTATTTAACCTGTATGTTGAGCAAATAAGACAACAAGCTAGGTTATATGAAGAAAAACATGGCATCAGGACTGGAGGAAGATTCATTAACAACCTTCGATATGCAGATGATACAACCTTGTTTGCTGAAAGTGAAGAGGACTTAAAATATTTACTGATGAAGATCAAAGAACATAGCCTTCAACATGGGTTGCATCTCAATGCAAAGAAAACAAAAATCCTTACCACTGGACCAATAAATAACATTCTTTCAATGGAGAAAAGATTGAAGTTGTCAAGGACTCTATTCAAATGATGTATTGCATTAGGCAAATCTGCTGCATAAGACTTTTTTAAGTGTTGAAGAGCAAAGATGTTAGCTAAGTGACCTAAGGTGTGCCTGACCTAAGCCATGGTATTTTCAATAACCTCATATTCATGAAAAAGCTGGACAGTAAATAAGGAAGATCATAGAAGAATTGATACTTTTGAGTTATGGTGTTGGGGGAGAGTATTGAAGGTACCATGGGCTGCCAAAAGAACCAATAGATCCATTTCGGACGAAGTGCAGCCAGAGTGCTCTTTGGAGGCCAAGATGGTCAAACTTCGTCTCTCATACTTGGGACATATTGTCAAGAGGGACCAGTCACTGGAGAAAGATATCATGTTTGGTAAGGTGGAGAGTCAGATAAAAAGAGGAAAACCCCTAAAGAGATGGATTAGCCAAGTGGCAGCATTGATGGACTCAAGCGTGGCAACAGTAATGAGGTTGTCCCAGGATTGTGCAGTGTTTCATTCTGCTGTGCATAAGGTCACTATGGGTTGGTATCAACTCGATGACACCCAACAACAACAACAATACCAGTAAGAATTGATCAACATCCAACCATTTCAGAAGGTAGCATATATTCTAGAACCAGTAATATTGAAGGAAGAAGTCCAATCTGCACTGAAGGCTATTTGAATGTTTCAACAAATTTATGCAGCATTAGAGGTACTCACATATCCATACCAAGAAATTTGAAAGACTTGAACAAGAGGACATAACCATAACAAGTATCTGTGCCCCCAATGAAAATACATAAAACAAACTCTAGTAGAACTGAAGAAATAGACTACTGTACAATAATAGTTGTTTTTATTTGTTGTCCATTCAGTTCCAATTCATAGGAGTGGCTGATGTGTTTGAACCACAGACCTGGCTATTCAAACAGACCTTGTAGTTCAATGCTTATCCAACAATGACACATCAGGACTCCACAATAACAGTTGTTGTTGCTAAGTACTGTGGAGTCAGTTCTGACTCATAGTGAACCTGCACAGGGTTTCCAAGGCTGTAAATCTTTATGGGACCAGAGTGCCTCATCTTTCTCTTGCAGAAGGGCTGGTAGTTTTGAACTGCTGACCTTGAGGTTAGCAGCCTGATTCGTAACCACTACACAACCAGAACTCCTTACAATGACAGTAGGAGATTTTAATACACCACTTTTGATAAAGGACAGAACAACTGGAAAGAAACTTAAGAAAGACACAGAAAACTAAGCAACACAATCAACCAATTTGGCCTCATAGACATCAACAGAGCACTCAATCCCACAACAGTACAATACACATTCTTTTCCAGTACACGTGGAACGTTTTCCAGAATAGATCATATGTTAGTCCACAATGACTTTACAAACACAAAATACTACAAAACATCTTCTCAGATTTCAATGCTATAAAATTAGAAATCAATAATAGGAAGACTAAGGGGGGAAAGAATCAAATACATGAAAATTGAAAAAATGATTTTGGTTCTTTCTTCTTTTTGGATGTGTCCCTTTATTGGTATAAATTGCCCTTTTGTTGTGTTCCAAAGTGTTTGGTATGTTGTGTTTTTATTTGGCTCTGATTTAAGGAATTTTAAAAATTTCATTTTCTATTTTTTGTATTACCCAGTAATTTTAAAGGAGGTTGTTATTCAATTACATATATTGGATTTTTTATTTTTATTTGAACTTCTTATTGTTAATTTCAGTTTTATAGCATTGTGATCTGAGAAAATGCTTTGTAGTATTTCAATGTTTTAAACTTTATTAAGGTTTGCTTTATAGCCTAACATATAGTCTATTCTGAAGAATGTCACATGTGCAGTAGAAAAGAATGTATTTTGTGCTATTGCTGAGATAAGTACACTGTATATGTCTATGAGGTCAAGTTGGTTGATTGTGTTGTTTAGTTTTTTTATGTCTTTGTTGAGTTTCTTTTTAGTTGTTCTCTCCTTCATCAAAGGGATGTATGAAAATCTCATACTATTATTGTAGACTTGTCTAGTTCTTTCTTCAATTCTGTTGTAGTTTAATTTATGTAGCTTGAGGTTCATTACTTATTATGATTATGTCTTCTTGCTCAGTTGACCCTTTAATCCTGATATAAAGATCTTTGTCTTTTATGCTGTCTTGTAGCCTTAAAATCTGTTTTGTCAAAAAATTAATATTACCACTCCTGCTTATTTTTGACTGCCATCAACTTGATCGGGTTTTTTTCCCCATGCTTTGATTTTTTTGGGTCTATTTTGATCTTTATGTATAAGATATATCTCTTATAGACAGCATATTGAAGGATCTTGTTTTCTCATTTATTATGTTACTCTCTGTGTCTTGACTGGTGCATTTAATCTTTACATTCAGTGTAATTATTGAAAGGTATGAATTAATTGTAATCATTTTGCTGTGTATGTTTTTGTTGCTGTTTGTTTTTGCTTTGGTGATTCCACAATTTTTTTTGTGCTGAGTTCATTTTGTTTATGGATTTCCTTGTCATTTTCTTCATTGCTTTGTTTTAATGTTTACTAAATCTTTATGATTTTCCTCCTCTTTATTTTGAGAAGTTTGTTAATTTTCTTTAAAGTTACTCTGTTATTTATTAATTTCCCCCCAATTTTATACAGTCAGCTTTATCTTAAAATCGACTTGACCTTGTCATTTGGAAGTTTGATTACTACCTTTTCCTTGCTTTGTAGTTGTCTTCATGATACACTGATAATGCTTTTGCATTGGTTGTGACTCATAGCAGCCTTGTATAGAGTTTGAATCATCAACCTTGTTTGAACCATCAAATATCTTGCAATCCAATGTTTTATCCCACAGCACCACACCATGATTCCACATGTCTATTGCTGTTGTTAAATGCCATTGAGTTGGGTCCAGCCCATAGTGACCTTATATAGGGTTTATTAGGAGTGATTGGTGAACTTGCTGTCCAGTGCTTAATCCACAATGCCACATTGACAGTGCTCATTCCCTAATTTCAGCCTTGTATGTTTGTTTATTTATCTTCTATATCTAGACTGACTTCTGGGTAGTATTGTAATATATGTTAATGTCAAATATTGTCTGCTTTTGTTGGTTCTCTGTAAAAAGAAATCCTTTTAGGTTTTTTTTTTTTAATTTAGTCTGATTATCACAAATTCTTTGAATATCAATTTGTCTGGAAATGTTCCAATTTGATCACAGTATGTTGCTATTATTGAGTGCTGTCGAATCATTATATGAGGGGATATTTTTGCTGAGTACATGATTCATAGTTGACAATTTTTTTCTTTCAGAGCTTTATGTATGTCATCCCATTTCCTTTCTGGGATGGTTTCTGTTGAGGAACCAGAGCTTAGTTTGATTGGTTCTCCTTTGTAGGTAACTTTACATTTTTTCCAAAATGCTCTGAGGATTCTTTCCTTGTTTTGGAAAGTTTGATTATGATATGTCTTAGTTATTTTCTGTTGGGGTCTACCTTTTGGGGGCTTGTTCAGCTTCTTGTATGGTCATCTTCTTGTCTTTCTTAATATTAGGGAAGTTTTCTTCTAACAACTTTTTGATAATTATCTTTGGCTTTTTCTTTTTTTTTCTGTCTCTTCCTGGTCTGGAATGTAGACCAATTATAATTTATTCTTTTGGATGGTATCTCAGATAAATCTTACACTTTCTATAGAATTTTTCTTTCTTTTTTTTTCCTGAATTTTTTTTTTTTTTTTTAGCAAACTAGTATTGAGAGATTTGTCTTCAAGCTCACTAATTTGGCCGTCTATTGACATAAATCTACTCTTTGCTCTTTCAATGCATTATCTATTTCAGTTACCTTAGTATTAATTTTCTGAATTTCTATTTACTGTTCTTGTGTGGTTTCTAATTTTTTTTTTTTTTTTGGTCCATTTATTATTGTTGTTCTTCCCTGAATTACTCTAAATTTTTTTCTGTGCTCTCCTTGCTTTCATCTGCAACTTCATCAGTGTTTCAATCTCTCAATGGAGGCACATAATCATCATTTTTTGAATTCTTTAGCAGGTTGTTCCAACACCTTTTATGCAACAGAAATATTTTCTAGCTTGCATCTTGCTTGTTTGCTTGACTCACTTTGTCTTGTTTCTTCATGTGAAATGTAATTATCTGTTGTCTTGGACACATGATGATATCATTGCATTTGCATTTAATTGATGATTGTATGTTGGTGTGTTCTTAGGCACTCACTACCTATTGCCCAGTTGGTATGAATAGACAATTAATGTGTTTGCACAGTTCATTCTCTGTGCATGCAGCTCATTCCTTGATTACTTTGGCCAGTGTTGACTGCTGTCTATCATTGATCAAGTAGTATTAGAGTTGGCTGTGGATCTTGCCTAGTGGTTAAGGCTACAGGGGGTATGGTTGCTCATGGCCTGTTTGGGCATGATTTCTGTCGCCCATTGGGTGGGGCAAGAATTTAAGAAAAGCACACATACAAAACAACCAAACAAACATTTGCAAAACAATTAAATAATAAAGGAGGAATAAAAACAAGCAGTGGCAAGCAAAAAATAATGTAAGAACTACAAACAGAAAAGAAAGAAAGAAAAATAAATTCACAAAATGAAAAATAAGAGACAAAGTAAAAAGATACACTAAACAAATCTAGGGAGATGAATGAAGAAACGAGAAAGTGACTATAGAATAGTGGAAAGAAAAATCATGAGAAAAAAAATGAAAGGCAACAAAGAGAAACAGAAGAAAAAAGATTGGTGAGCAGAGAAAGAAAAGATAAAAAAGAAGGGAAGCAATAATGAAGAAGCTGGTGGGGAGAGGAAGCAAAACAAAAGAATGAAAGGAAAAGCCAGGGCAGGGGCTGGACTCAGAGAGGAGAAAACTATAGAGATCTCCTACCACCCAAAGAGCTCACTAGGTGAGAGGAGGAGGCTTGAGAGGGTAAAGTGACTGCCTATAAATGGAGTTCTTGTAGGTCTAGATGTTATCCATATTTGGAGCACAAAATCTGGAAGTAATTCATGTAAGGCCCAAAGGTGGATAAGGTCAGGGTTTTTGTTCCCACAAGGAAGTCTTTTAGACACACAGAGCAGCTGGTGGCAGGGCAGCTGGTTATGAGAGTTCTTATTAGTTTAGGGCTGGCTAGGGGCAAGTGTTGCATGTTCTTCAGGTATGAAGAAGCAGAGTTCAGCCATCTTCAGGCCCAGGCATGATGTACCTGGCATCTGACTCACAATGGCACATTCACAGTGAAATGACTCCAATTTCTAGCAGTGCTAGGAGTGGATGAGGGTGGGGGCTGGCCATGCCTCTGGTTATCAAAGGAGAACAAGAAAGAATCACACTTTTCTTGTCTCCAGTCACCAGCATACGTACACACATGCCATTGAGTTGTTATTTTGTTCCAATGTTACTCTAAAAATTTAAAGATATTCATGTTGAATCAAGCCAGCTGATCGTTCACTCATCTGGTTCCTTTTTCTCTGCCTCTGTTCGACTTCTCCTAGTCCATATTTAATCCATTTCTCTATATTTTCTTCTGAAGATCAGGGTTCCAGAATTATCACCTGTATCTGGTTCATTTAATCTCTTGTATCTTGTTTGTTGAGGGTCTGTGTAGCATGTCTATCACAATGCTTGAAGTTCCTGCTTCAAATATTGTGTCTGCTTTTTCTGTTACTGTTGTTTATGTGCTGGCTTCCCATAGAAGGTCCTGGCTGGTCATACTTCTTCAGGGAGAACATTTTCTGTCAGTTTGGGGGTTTATTTAGGTTACTTTTTTAGTAAAGACATGTTCTTTTAAGGACATTTAGGAAACCAGAGTAGCTTAAGTGCGGTAAACACATGGAGAAAAATGGAGAGTAAATTCCGAGGAATAATAGGGATTAGATTATGTAAAATTTAGTGTGCCTTTGAAAACACTATTTTTTTGTTTTATCTTAATGAAAGTTTATAAGATTTGAGTAGAGGAGCAACATATTGTCTAAGATAATGATTTAAAGCAATTTTTCTTATTGTTGCGTGGGAAATCAAATCTGGATGGGAAAAAGTGTGGAAAAAAGGAGCTGCATTAAAAGATGATTCAATCACCCATCTAGCCATCCATTAATATTTTATAAAATTCCCAGTTTTCTAACCATTTACAATTTTATTTATTTATCCATTCATCAAGTAACATTTGAGTATCTACCAGCTACTGGGAATCCAGCAGTAAGAAGATAAATGTTGCTCTGGCCTCATAGAATTTTAATTTTTATGGGGTAGATTGATATTAAGCAACAATTTCACAATTATTTACTCAGCAATAGTTGTAGAAACTGCTGCAGAGAAGATTTTGGGTACTCTGAGCACATGCAAGAGGATATCTAATCTTGCTATTGGAAGATTGGGGCATGGAATAAGAAAGCCTTCTTAAGGAAGTGACATTTCATTTTAGTTTAAGGGACACAATAGACTTATCTACTGTAAGAAAGAGAAAAGAAACATTTAAAACAGTTTATCATATGTCTTTGAAGTAACTGAAATTGTTATTGTTAAGTGCTGTTGATTTGGTTCCAACTCATAGTGACCTTGTATAGGGTTTCCAAGCAGCGGTTGGTTTTTTTGAACTACCTACCTTGCTCAAACTGACCTTGTGGTCTAGTGCTTTATCCCACAGTGCCAAACCAGGACTCCAATTGAAATTATTGTTGTTTGTTGTTAAGTGAGGTTGAGTCAGTTCCAACCCATAGAGACCCTGTGTAGGATTTCTGAGGAACAATTGGTAAGCTTGAACTTCCAACCTTGTGGTTCAAACCAACTTTGCAGTCTAGTGCCTTAACCCACAGTGCCATACCAGGACTCCAACTGAAATTAGTGCATTTTAATGACGAAGAGGAAGGAACTCTCGTAGCATAGTGATTACGAATTGGGCTGCTAATCTCAAGGTCAGCAGTTTGAAACTACCAGCTTTCCCATGGGAGAAAGATGAGGCATTCTGTTCCCATAAAGATTTACAGCCTCAGAAACCCTGTACAGGGTTGCTATGAGTCGGAACTGACTCCATGGCACACCACCACCACCAATATGAAGAGGAGGAGGATAAACCAAGTCTGAAATTATTCAGTACTTTACAGTATATCTTGAAATTTTTAGCTTATATCACAAAACCAATATGAAGCCACGGAAGGATTTTGTTTTTATTGTGGCAAAAGATATCCAACAAAACATTTGCCATTTTAACTGTTTGTAAGTGTATAATTCAGTAACATTAATTGCATTCACAATGTTGTACAACAGTCACCCCTATCTATTCTAAAATCACCAAAGACATTTTAAGTAGAGCAGCTGTGATTAGCTTTTCATCTTCACAAAATCACTGTGCTGACAATGAGGACAGTGGATTCTTGGGAGCAAAGAAACAAGAGAGGATTCCTTTAGGATACTATAGACTAATTCAGAAGAGGCAATACAGTTTGAAGTAGGGCCATCCAATGAGAATATGCCATGATCACAGAGGTTGAAAAGGGTGCAGTCATTGCTTTTGTAAAACTTACAGTCTAGTAAAAGAAATATGCAAATGCATCAGCAATTCTTCTACAGTGCAGTCAACTCTGTGCTGGGGTATGTTCTGTGTGTGATGGAAGCACAGAAAGGAAGCATTTGACTTAGACTGGGTTTCCAGAAGATGACACATTATTGCTTTGAAGGATAAATAAGGCAGTTGAAGATGTGGGCAGTAGTATTTCAGTAGAGAGAATCTTCCATCTTTGGGGGAATAATTAGCACTATTTTCATTAGTAAGGAGCTCTGGTAGCGTAGTGGTTACGAATCGGGCTGCGAGCCACAAGGTCAGCAGTTCGAAACTACCAGCTGCTCCCATAAAGATTTACAGCCTTTGCAGGGTCGCTATGAGTCGGAACTGACTCCACGGCACATAACAACAACAACATTTTCATTAGTCACAAATTGTAATGTACACACCATCACTGGTTCTTGAGACTTTTTAATGGAGACATAAATAACTAAAGTTGATATTATATTTCAGAGTTTTTATAACAGATTTGAACATTAGGTTGGGCACAAAGTACTGTCACCCTTTTGCAGATGTTGTTATTAAGTCCCATAGAGTCAGTTGCCACTGAGAGCGAACCTATATAGGGTTTCCGAGAAGTGGCTGGTGAGCTTGAACTGCTAACCTTGCAGTTCAAATCAACCTTGCAGCCCAGTGTATTAACCCACAGCACCACACCAGGGCTATTTTTTATAGATGAGACACTTGAAATTCAGAGACAATTAATTTTCTCAGCACTGAAGAAACAGTAATGGGAATGCTGGTACCCCATACCATCCTGTCTCCCCTCTCAGGGGCCAGCATCTGCCTACGTGATATCCCTATGTGATCCATACCAGATCATACATTATTCTTCTTAGGTTTACAAACTACTCCTCGTGCGGTCCCCAAAAATAATTTCTTTTGCCCACTTAGGATAAGCTACTGAAGCTCCCATGTTTCATGTAACACTTTTGAAATTTTCTCAGATTAAAATAAAAAAAAAACACTTTTTAAAAAATGTTTTATTGTGTTATATGATAGTTTACATGAGAGAACCTCAGTTCCATATTCATTCCATCGTATATCATTACACTGCCATGGTTCCAATCCCCTCCATGCATCGTCTTCCGACCAAAGGGCATATCCTAAAAGCCCATGCTCTACACTCCCCCCTGCCCCCTCAGTCTTCGGCCCACAGTTCCTCTCCTTCTCTGGATTCAAAGTCCCCAGCCGCTTTATTCCCTCCATGTCATCATCTCTGTCTCCATCTCAGGCATCCTTGGTTCTCTGGGTGGGGTCCCGTTCTCAGCTCTTATCCGTTGGTGGTCCCAGAGACCTCTGTTCCTAGACTGGAGAAATAATCGCTCTCTTCCTTGCTACAACACATCTACCCTTGCATTTCCAACACTCACAATCCCTCTTGATAACCATTATCCACTACAGTATCACACGTACCCCATCTGTATTTCATTTCATCAGCTCCACCTAGACAAATTGGATAGTACTCACTGGTGATTCTGCCTTCCTCCATGCCCCCTAGGTCTAGGTTCCCTCTTGAAAGCTTGTAAGCCAGTTACTTCTTGCCTTTGTAGTCCCTCCCTCCCCATTTGGGTATCCAAT
>NW_006408640.1:3118917-3126695 GCF_000296735.1 Chrysochloris asiatica | reverse complement strand
TGGGCAGAGGGCTGGCCTAGGCTGAAGAAGTGGGGGATGGGCTTGGTGCTTGTAGGCAGATGGGGTCTGTTTTTGATGATGTCTAAAATGCCTCTTGTTGTCTCCCTGTGCCTTGAGCCCCCTAATTTGTCCTAAATACATGCCAGTAATGCCTAATGTGGCAATGAGGACCCCCCTGGGATGGGCTATGTTGGTTCCTGTGGCCCCGCTCGCTCTCTGAGAGCATCCGCCCTTTGAGTGGGTCTGGTCAAGCCCTGCTAAATTCTGCAGTGGGCAAGGCCATCCATGGGTAGGAGCCCAGAGCAGGCGGGTGGAAGTTCAAAATGCTCGTAACTCCTCAATAGTTTGATCCTTCAAAAAAACAAGTTAATAAAGTTGCAGCCTAATGTTTTATGTTTACCCAAAAGCTATCTGTCTACCAGGCGGGGGCCCCAATTTGTGATACCGCCCCCTACTTTCTCCCGAGCCCGTGTACCTGTGCTGCCTGGTCAGGGAAGTGCCGGAAGTCCCTCCTTTTTTTTTTTTTTTTAAAGTCACTTTTAATCTCGTATTGGAGACATGAAGTTAAAACATTATTTTCATGAATTAAGAACAGACAACATCCATTTCACAACTTGTGTTTTGTTTGAGTATAACCAAGGCATAATTGACAATTTTATTATGATATGTAATTTGATCAATTTCCTCCCCTTATTTTTTTTCCAATTCCCCATTTTTTTTAGTGTGTATTTTTTACTTTGATAATTCTTCATAATAAATGGTTAATCCCAAAGGACTTCTTCTCCTTCATCAGCATTCATGCAGTGCTCTCAGGGGAAAGGAAAGTCATTTTCTCCCCCACCTTTACCTTTTCTGTGAGGTTGTATTCCTGCATCCTGTTATCCTTGTATTGCCCAGGCTCCTTCAATCAGGAGAACATGTAAGTGTGGGTGAGTTTAATTAGCTTCAAAGGAATGTTTAGAAGAGAATCATAGAGAGGTAAGTCCAGAGAAATCTAAGTAAGACAGGACTAAGGGAGAGAAGGTATTGACAGGTCCTGGCCAGGAGTAGCACCTTACACTTAAGTAGTCATAATGCTGACACTAGATACATGTTTAGTGAACACAAGCTTATCTTAAAATTAGCATTAACAAAACAAAATTTGGAGACTTCCGGTTTAGGGGCAGGAGAAGCAGAGACAGGCAGCAGAAACTGCTTGACAGAGGCACAAAAAACAGAGAAGGAGCATTACCAGAACAGTTCCAGAGCTTTAGATCTAATATAAAGTGTTGGGGAGCAGTTTTGGACACTTACAGGTGGAAAAGTCTGAGTGTGGCAGAGTACATGGTGATTTCTGAATCCATCCGGATGCTGCCTGCAGGTCCCTTAGCTTGGGCAGAGATCAGAGGGTGGGGCTACAACCAAAGCCACTGAGTGACTTGTGGAAAAAGAGGTGTGATGGCTTTTTTCACTTTTTTTTCTTCCTCTCCCCTGTTGTACCCTCTCTGTCCAGCCCGGGCACCTTCAGATGGGTGGGAGTGTATCTCCAAAAGGGTCCAGTGTTGCACCCACATGGTACAATTTTCCCATAGTGCAAAGAAGAAATCCCTAAAAGCCCTAGTGGTCCCACAAGCAAATCCTTTGGCTGTTTCTTATGATGTCTGACTCTGGGATTTAGCACAAAAGTTGATTCCCTATCTGTGTGGGACCCTTTATTCCTGTCTTACCTAACAAGAGACAGCAGGTCTGACCATATAACCAAACCATATTTGCACCTTGTAAAACCCCAGTATAAAAGGAAAGAGCCAACATCAACTACTATATACAAGGACACAGTCATTTTGAGAATTACACTGTGCATGTGCACATACCTAACTGACCTTCAGAAAAAAAAAAAAAATAGTGGACAATATTTCTTCTATTCATTTCTCAATATCTATCTGTGCAATTCCACAGTGGTGACTAGAGGAAGGGCCTGAGTGAGCAGACACCCCCACCCACCGATGGAGGTTTCTACTGTACATGAACATTGATCTATACAGCAAAGGCTACTGGACAGTCTGCTACAGTTTTGTGTGTTGGTTTTTGTCTATGGTTTTATTTTATTGTGTTTCTGGTTTTGGTCCTTTTGATCTTATTTTATTCCTGGGGGTGGGAGCTTTTGCACCCTACACATTACCCAAGAAGAGATAGAAATTGTGGTCATATAGCCAAGCTACAAGCATACCCCATAATATTCCACCATCCAGACAGGAGCCCAGACCATCTGTTAGACATTACACAGATAGCCAACACTTGATGAAATAGCCTGCAATTGAGTATTAAGAGATGTGAAAAGGGAAGCATATCTCCAGATCACATTCACCAGTAGACACTTAGTAAGCTTAATAACACAGCAATATACATTCATTTAATCATTGGAAACACATCTAACTATTAAAAATGTCCAAGAAAAAAACAAAAACAAAATATTTCAGCAAATTTCCAGAAACAGAAAAGAGTAACTGAGACAAATTAGCTGGAGGCAGACATAGACTTCTCATTAGAAGAAGAGCAGGTTTTGGATATCCCTGAGAAGGAATTCAGAAGGATAATATGGAGACAAATCCAAATGCTTCACAGAGGGATGGAGGAAAATAAAGAAGAAGTCAGGAAAGTGCTACAAGAGCAATCAAACAAGATAGACATAGCACTGGAAATAATTCAAAACCTGCAAAAAGAGGTCCAGATGATTAACCATAAAATATCAAAACTGGACAATACACTGAAAGGGCAAAAGAGTAGAACTGAAGAGATGGAAGCCAGAGTCAGTGAGCTGGAAAACAAATCTCTCAATACTGCTAAGACATTGGAAGATTAGAATACAAATCTCTCAATACTGCTAAAACAAGCAGAAAAAGGATTAAAAAATCTGAAGAGAGTCTAAGATTCATGTTGGATAGCATGAAGAAGAATAACTTAAGAATCACTGGCATTCTAGTACAGAAAGAATCACAGAAGTCCACAGAGGAGATAGTTGAGGAGCTTCTGGGAGAAAATTTCCCTAACATCTTGAAGGATGAGAAGATAAGCATTCAAGAAACTGAATGAACCCCAGGAAGGATAGACCCCAAAAGAAAATCACCAAGACATATCATAATCAAGCTCTCCAAAATCAAACACAAGGAGAGACTCCTAAAGCAGCCAGGGAAAAGATAAGTGTTATTTACAAAGACAAGCAAATCAGATTAAGCTCTGACTTCTCAGAAGAAACCATACAGGCAACAAGTCAATGGGGAGACATATATAAAAGCCTAAAAGATAACAACTGCCAACCAAAAATCATCGACCCAACAAAACTGTCAATCAAATATGATGGTGCAATCAAAACATTCCAGGATAAACATAACCTAAGAGACTTAGTCAAACCCAACTCAGCACTTCAAAACATGCTAAAGGGAGTTCTTAGGACTAAAATCTAACAAGAACAGACAACAGAGATTGATAAATGTGGCAACACCACCTGGAACTCAGTCAACATATAGCAGAGTCCAGAACAGAACAAAATTACAACAATGAATTCAGAGGACCTGGGAGGTCAATCAAAATAAAACAATGTCAAAGATGAGAAAAATACAGGAACAGAGATCCAGCTGGTGAGGAAGTAAGGTAGATTGCAGGATACAATAGACTGTCTTAAATGGAGGGAAAAATTAGTAGAGGGTAGAATAACCACAAAGAAAGTTAATACTTCACAACATACCATGAAAATGAAGATCCAAGTAGAACACAGAAACATTAAAACTAAGAAAAATCTGACAATAAATAGCACAAAAAAACATGAACTAAAAACAAGAAGGCATTCAGAACAAAGGAATGAACAGCACCACAAAAATTTAACATAATTACAGCAATTAATTCATACCTATTGATAATTAAACTGAATGTCAATGGATTAAATGCACCAGTGAAAAGACAGAGAGTGGCAGAATGGATAAGAAAGCAAGACCTTTCAATATGCTACCAGCAAAAGACACCTTACACACAAAGACCAAAACAAACTAAAAGTTAAAGGATGGAAAAAATATACCAAGCTAATTGCAATAAAAACAAGTAGGAGTGGCAATACTAATCTCTGATAAAATAAATGTTAAGGCAAAAGCCAGCATAAAATATAAAGAAGGACAGTGTCTCATGATTAAAGGGTCAATTGAACAAGATGAGATAAACAATAAATATCTACAACCCAGTGAAGGAGCTCTGGTAGCACAGTGGTTATGAATTGGGCTGTGAACCTCAGGGACAGCAGTTTGAAACTACCAGCTTTTCCATGGGAGAAAGGTGAGGCTTTCTGCTCCCATAAAGATTTACAGCCTCGGAAACCCTGTACAGGGTCGTTATGAGTTGGAACCGACTCCACAGCACATACCAACAACAACAACAACAACCCAATGAAAGAGAACCAAGATATATAAAGCACCCTACTAGAACTGAAGAAAGAAATAGATAAATTTACAATTATAGTGGGACATTTGCATACGCCACTTTTGAAAATGGATAAAACTATCAGAAAGAAACTCGACAAAGCTACAGAGGAACTAAACAGCACAATCAACCAACTTGACCCCATAGATGTGTACATAGAATTCAATCCAACAATAGCACAATGCACATTCTTTTCCAGTGAACATGGAACATTCTCCAGAATTAACCATGTGTTAGGGCACAAATCAAGTGTCCATAAATTAACAAACATCAAAATACTACAGATCACAATGCCATAAAACTAGAAATTAACAATAAGAAGACCAAGGAAATAAAGTGACTGGGTAGTAGAAGAAATTATTTGTGAACTCACAAAGTTCCTAGAAATAAAGGAGAATGAAAACACAACATACCAAAATCTTTGGGACATGGTGAAAGCGGTGCTGAGAAGACAATTTATTGCAATAAATGCACATATCCAAAAAAAAAAAAAGAAAGAACCAAAATAAAACATTAACACAGCATCTCCAACAATTAGATCAACAGAGGGAACCTAGAGTTACCAAAAGAAAAGAAATAATAAAGATTACAGCAGAAGTAAATGAGACAGAAAGCAGAATAACTATAGAAAGAATCAGGATGAAAAGAAGCTAGTTCCTTGAAAGGATTAATAAAATTGGCAAACCTAACAAAAGAAAAGAGGGAGAAAAACACAAAAAACATTAGAAAGAACATGGGCGATGTCACAAAGGAAGCCAAGGAAACCAAAAGGATAAAAATAGAAGAGTTGTACTCCAACAAATTTGAAATGCTGTAATACTACGATGAAGTACTCCAACAAATTTGAAAACTTAGAAGAGATGGATACATGTTAAAAAACCCAACCTACCTAAACTTACAGAGTCGAGCAGAAAACTTGAAGAGAACCATGTCAAAGGAAAAAAATTATCAGGTCATCAAAAAACTCACAACCAAAAGAAATCCAGGTCCAGATTGCTTCATTGGTGAATTTTACCAAACATTCAGGGAAGAGCTGTCATCAATTCTACTCAAATTATTCCAGAATATAGAAGAGGATGAAAAACTCCCTAACACATTTTATGAGGCAAGCATAACCTTCTTACCAAACCAGGGAAGGATATCACTAAGAAAGAAAATTATAGACCAATATCTCTCATGAACATAGATAGAAAAATTTTCAACAAAATCCTAGCCAACAGAGAACATCCCCCCAAAAGTAATACATCACGACCAAGTGGGATTAATATCAGGGATGCAGCGATGGTTCATATCAGGGATGCAAGGATGGTTCAACAATGTAATCCACCATATAAATAAGAAAAAGGAAAAGAACCACATGATCATATCAACTGATGAAAAAAAGGCATGTGACAAAATCCAACATCCATTCCTGATAATAACACTCAACAAAGAAGGAATTGAAGAGAAATTCTTCAACATAATAATGAACATAGATATAAAACCTACAGCCTACATTACTCTCAATGAAGAGAAACAGAAAGCCTTCCCTTTGTGAACAGGAACCAGACAAGGATGCCCTTTGTCACCACACCTATTCAATATTGTGTTTGAAATTTTAGCCAAAGCTATATGGCAAGATAGGGAAATTAAAGGCATCCAAATTGGCAAAGAGAAAGTAAAACTCTATTTTCAGACAATATGATCCTATGCATAGAAAACCTTAAAGACTCAGTAAAAAGGCTACTAGACCTAACTGAAAGATTTAGCAAAGTGGCAGGGTATAAGGTCAACATACAAAAATCAGTTGGATTTCTCTATACTAATAATGACAACACTGAAAAGGACATTAGGAAAGCAATACCATTTACAATAGCTGTCCAAAGGATGAAATATCTTGGAATAAATGTAGCCAGAGAAACAAAGGACCTTTACAAAGAAAACTACAAAACACTACCACAAGAACCCAAAAGAGACTTCCAAAAATGGAAGACTACACCATGCTCCTGGATAGGAAGACTTAACATTGTGAAAATGTCAATACTGCCCAAAGCAATCTACACATATAATGCAATCCAAGTCCAGATTCCAATGGCGTTCTTCAAAGAGATGTAAAAAACAATTTCAAACTTTATATGGAAAGGAAAGAGACTCAGGATAAGCAAATCACTCCTTAAGAAAAATAAAGTTGGAAGCTTCTCACTCCCTGATTTAAAAATTTACTACATGGCTACAGTGGTCAAAACAACTTGGTACTGGTACAATGAAAGATACATAGATCAATGGAACAGAATTGAGAATCCAGGAATTAACCCATCCACATACAGCCAACTGATGTTCAACAAAAGGCCTAATTATATTGCATGGGGAAGATAGAGTGTCTTCAACAAATAGTGCTGGCAGAACTTGAAAGCAATGTGCAAAAGATTGAAACAAGACTTTTACCTCATGCCACATACAAAAACCAACTCAACATGGATTTGGGACATAAATGTGAATTCCAGAATTACAAAGGCCATCAATGAAAAATAGGGAGAAATTTGAGGGCTCTAATATAGGACACACAGACTACCAAACATTGTGAAAATTACACAAAGGTAGAAAAAATAGATGATTGGAATATACCAAAAATTAAAAACATGCATGCATCAAAAGACTTTAAAAAAAAAAAAAAGGGTAAAAAATGAGCCCACAGAATGAGAAAACATCTTTTGCAATGACTTATCAGACAAGGGACTAGTTTCTGAAATATATGGGAATCTGCAACACCTATGGTCGCTACGGGTCGGTACCGACTCGATGTCACGTAACACAACACCTCTACAAGAAAAAGACAAATAACCAAAGTAAAAAATGGCCACAGTACATGAACAGACACTTCACCAAGGATGAGATCAGGGTAGCCGACAAACATATGAAGAAATGTCATGATCACTAGCCATTGTTGTTGTTGTTGTTAGGTGCCATCGAGTTGGTACCGACTCATAGTGACCTTATGCACAGCAGACTGAAACACTGCTCTATCCTGGGCCAACTTCACTGCTGTTGCCACGCTTGAGTCCATCGATGCTGCCACTTGGCCAATCCATCTGGTTGGGGATCTTCCTCTTTTTCTCAAACCCTTCACCTTACAAAACATGATATCCTTCTCCAGTGACAGGTCCCTCCTGACAATATGTCCGAAATATGAGAGATGAAGTTTGGCCATCTTGGCCTCCAAGGAGCACTCTGGCTGCACTTCTTCCAAAATGGATCTATTGATTCTTTTTGTAGCCCATGGCACTTTCAATATTCTCCTCCAACACAATAATTTACAAGCATCAATTCTTCTGCGGTCTTCCTTATTCACTGTCCAG
>NW_006408640.1:3112126-3118622 GCF_000296735.1 Chrysochloris asiatica | reverse complement strand
CATACCGAAGGCTATGCTCTTTGATCTTCATCAATGTTTTAAGTCCTCTTCACTTTCAGCAGGCAAGATTGTATCATCTGCATATCGCAGATTGTTAATGAGTCTTCCTCCAATCCTGATGCCACGTTTTCTTCATAGAACCCAGCTTCTCGTATTATTTGCTCAGCATACAGGTTGAATAAGTATGGTGAAAGAATACAGCCTTGTTGCACACATTTCTTAATTTTAAATCATCCAATGTTCCCATATTCTGTTGGAACAACTGCCTGTTGGTCCAGGTACAGATTCCTCATGAGCACAATTAAGTGTTCTAGAATATTCATACTTCACAATGTTTTTTATAGCTTGTCATGATCCACACATTCGAAAACCTTTGTGTAGTCAATAAAGCACAGTAAAACATCTTTCTGATATTCTCTGCTTTCAGCCAAGATAAATCGGATATCAGCAATGATATCCCTTGTTACAGCGTCTTCTGAATCCGGCTTGAACCTCTGGAAATTGTCTGTCAATGTATGCTTGCAGCCGTTTCTGTATTACCTTTAGTAAAACTTTACTTGCATGGGATTTCAAAGAGCTTGTCCAATGATTTCTGCATTCTCTTGGGTCACCTCTCTTTGGAATGGGCAAAAATATTGATCTTTTCCAATCAGGCCGGATAGTTGTCATCCAAACTTCTTGGCAGAGATGAGTGAGTGCCTCCTGTGCTGCCTCACTTTCTTGAAATGCTTCAATTTTTGTTCCATCAATTCTTGGTGCCTTCTTTTTTGGCAATTCCTTCAATGCACATTGGACTTCCTCCTTCAGTATCACTGGCTCTTGATCATATGCTACATCTTGAAATGGTTGAACATAAACCATTTCCTTTTGGTACAGTGTCTCTGTGTATTCCTTCCATCTTCTCTTGATGCTTTCTGTATCCTTCAATAATTTGCCCAGAGAATCTTTCAATAATGAAAGTCAAGGCTTGATTTTTTTCTTCAGTTCCTCCAGATTGAGAAATGCTGAGCGTGTTCTTCCTTTTTGGTTTTCTGATTCCAGACCTTTGTATATTTTGTTGGCTTTATTTTCTCGAGCTGATCTTTGAAATTTTCTGTTCAGCTCTTGGACTTCCTCATTTCTTCCATTTGCTTTAGCATCTCTACACTGGAGAACAAGTTTCAGTGTCTCTTCTGACATCCATTTTGACCTTTCCTTCTTTCTTGTCTTTTTAATGACTTTTTGCTTTCTTCATGTATGATGTTCTTATATTATCCAACAACTCTTCTGGTCTTCAGTCTTTAGTGTTTAATGTATCAAATCTGTACTTCAGATGATTCCCAAGTTCAGGTGGGATATATTCAAGGTCATAGTTTGGCTCTCGTGGACTTGTTTTCTGTTTCTTCAGCTTCAGTTTGAATTTGCATATGAGTAATTGATGGTCTGTTCCACAGTCTGCCCCTGGCCTTGTTTTCACTGATGATATAGAGCTTTTCCATCATCTATTTCTGAAGATGAAGTCAATTTGATTTCTATATATTCCATCTGGTGATGGTCGTGTATATAATCATTTCTTATGCTGTCTAAAAGAGGCATTTGAAATGAACAAATCATTGGTTTGTAGAATTCTATCATGTGTTCTCTAGCATCATGTCTATCACCAAGGTCACATTTTCAAACTACTGATCCTTCCTCTTTGCTCCCAACCTTTACATTCCAATCACCAGTAATGATCAATACATCTTGATTACATATTTGATCAATTTCAGATTGAAGAAATTTGTAGAATTCTTCTATTTCATCCTCACTGATTTTAGTGGTTGGTGCTTAAATTTGAATAATAGTGGTATTAACTGGGCTTCCCTGTTGTTGTTGTTGTTAAGTGCCATCGAGTCGGGTCCGACCCATAGCGACCCTGTACAGGGTTTCCGAGGGTGTAAATCTTTACGGGAGTAGAAAGCCTCATCTTTCTCCCGCGGAGCGGCTGGTAGTTTCGAACCGCTGACCTTAAGGTTCGCAGCCCAATTCGTAACCACTACGCTACCAGAGCTCCTTGGGCTTCCCTGTAGACACCTGTGTGGGCTTCCCTGTAGACACCTGGATATTATCCTATCACAGACAGCATTTTATCTCATGACTGATCTGGATGATCTCTAGCCATTAGAGAGATGTCAATCAAAACAACAATGAGATATCATCTCACACCAGCAATAACAGTGAGGATCAAAAGTAGAGGACAATAAATGCGGAGAGACTGGGACTCTCCTACATTGCTGGTTAGATTGCAAAACTGTCCAACCACTTTGGAAAAGAGTATAGTGCTTCTTCAGAAAGTTGGAAATAGAAATACCTTATGATCCAGCATTTCGTCTACTTGTTATTTATACACAAGAAATACGAGCCATAACAATAGTAGCTATATGCACGCCAATGTTTATAGCAGCACTATTTGCAATAATAAAAATATGGGGTCAGCCTAAATGCCCATCAATGGAAGAATGGATAAACAAACTCTGGTACATACACACAATGGAATATTATGTTACCTTGAAGAATAACAAGGAAGCTGCAAACCACCGCATAGCATGGATGAACCTTGAGGACATTATGCTGAATGAAATAAGTCAGTCACAAAAGGAAAAATAGTGATTAGGACCATTATTGTAAAAGCTTAAGGAAAATTACCCACACTAAAAGGGAAAACAAAAAGTTCTTTGTTGTTTACTGGGGCGAGGGGACAGAGGGGAATGCAGAGCACAGGGTAGCGAATAGACACAAGATAGTTTGGGTGCTGGGGTGGGGCAATACACAAGATGGGGGAGGGGAATAGAAGAAAAAGGTAGATGGGAGAACAGTTAGGCAGGTTTGCCTGGGCTAAGTGGGACAGAGGTAAGTAGTGATATATGCTTATCCTTGGAACAACAGGGCTCTGGAATATAGGGATTGAGGCATAGTTTGAATGGATAAAAGAGGGGAGATAATGTTAAGATACTTGGCTGTCTTTTGAATCTTGGTTTCCCTTGTCTACTATTGTAAAATAGACATTTAAGGCAGATAGAAAGGAATAGCCAGAAACATAACCATAGTAAGCTTGTAAGTCCATCTTCTGATTGGAATACCTAAAATGGTGTTATATCTTGCACAGTGAAGGAGGCTTCCTACAGCGCCTTTGCATTGATTGCATAAGGCCATAGGTGGAATCCTGGTCCCCATCCAGAATCTTTTGAGGTGGGAAATTTCCACTTGAAAGGACAAGCAGACCAACATGGAGCAGCTAGAGGAACAGAAAATACTTCTTGAAACAAAGGTTAGCAGGAAAAATCAAAAACAATAATGGCAGTCTGATTGACTATTACAAGAACAAACAAATTGTTCCCCAGGGAGCCATCATGGCAAGTGGTCGGGTCCCCTCAGGGCAAATCTCCTTCCAAGACTGAGACTCAAGGGGAATACATGAGCAGGCATGCAGTCTTGCTGGTGAGCATGTTGGTATACCAATAAAGAGAAGTGAAGGGAAAACAGCAACAAAGTTGTGAGCTAACCACATAATCTGTCAACCTAGATTATGAACTAGTTGGATAGCAGGACAGTGTGACTTAGGGACTCTTGAGCCCAGAGACATAGCCACAGAGGACTAGAGTGGAGAGTGTAGCGTCCAGTTTGTATGAAGTGAATGGAGATGCACAAGAACACCTATACTTGCAGATAGTACCCATTTGACCTGGCCTCAATGGCTGGATGATCAGAACCCAACTAGAGGCAGAAAGAAGAGGAAAAATGTGTGACCCACTACAATGCATTGAACTTGACCTATACTCATGTATGTAGTAGCTCATAAGAAGGAACAAATTTTTACAGAGGATCATTCCCACCTCCTCAGTACACAGCGTTGTCAGGGATGGGCAACTTAGGCATTAGCTACCCAAAATGGAGGGTGGGGAGTGGCTACAAAGACACGAGTGACTGGCTTATAAGCTTTCAAGAGGGAGCCTTGTTTCGGAAGGTGTGGGGGAAGTTAGAATCCCCACTGAGTGATTTCTAACCTTTCTAGATGGGGCTGGTGAAAGGAGATGGGGATGGGACTCTTGTGGGTTCAATAGTGAATAATTCCTATCAGGACTGATTGGGAATGTTGCAACAAATTGTAGTAACAAAAGGAGGGGAGTGGTTGATCTTGCAGTCCAGGAGTGTAGGACCCTGGGACCATTAAGGGAGAAGTGCAGAGTGCAGGACCCTATCCAGAGAAGCAGAGATGCCAGAGATAGAGGCAGAGATGATGACATGGAGAGATTAACAGCTGGGGACTCTGGGGACTCTGGACTCAGGGAGGGAGAGGGGCTGTATCCTGGTGGCTAGTGGGCAGGCTTGCAAACCCTTTGGTTGTTTGAATGGTTATATATTCCTGAGTGCTTTGGTGTATATATATATATATATAAACACAAAACATTAAAACACAAAAACAGAGGGAATGGAAGCAAATGCTGAGATTCATGGAGGGGATTGTAAACATTGCAATGAAATGAAATACGATAGGATGAATGTAAAGCTGATGTTTTCCCAATGTAAACTATCACTCAATTCACAATAAAAACTTAAACAACAACAACAACAAAAACAAAGTTAGGACTACAAATCAGCTACCAAAGCTTATTTATAATATGATAAAGTGGGGGAAAAAATAAATGATTTTCATGTGAATCATTTTTGTTTCATCTGGACTATACATCATGCCAGTAGTACTGTTTCTTTATTATAAATGTCTGTATAATAGGAGAGCAACAACTCTGAAGCTTGGTCTTTCTATCATTGGAGCACTTATGCTAAGTTACATACTTACTTTCCTCTGAGAACTGGAGTTACCCTTCATTTACGGATGGATCTGGTGGGAAGAACAGTAGGTGGGAAGTGGAGCCTGACTTGGATGATGAGCTCCATCATTGATTAGCTGTGCAAATGTCACATTTCCTAACAGTTAAAATGGTGTGTTTGAATGAAGTGATCACCAGGATGTTCCCTTGTCCTGCTCTTTTTCCATTTTATGAATGAAACATCATCTGGTAATGAGCTGTTAATACCACCACTGCTAAAATATCATGGTATTTCTAAATAAGATGAGTCACTAGAAATGTACGAGAGTGCTGTGGGCATAGTGTCTCTACAGAGCACGGAAACTCCCAAAGGACAGATTTGTCTTGATCTGTGCCAGGTTCTTGCCCAAGTGACTCCCTAGGGCTTCAAGTCTATGTGTCTCATGTTTGGACTATGTACTCCTAAGTGAGCTGACTGGCACCAGTTCTAAATAGCATATTATATTTGATTATTAGTTATGCCACTGTTTTATTATATAGTAATCCTGAAATTAAGTCACTGGAATGGGAGTGAAAAATGACATATTTTATCTTAACACTAGATTTAAATTTTTTGTTTTTTTTTTTAACTTTTTATTGTGAATTGAGTGAAGGTTTACAGACAGGATTCTCTGTGTTACATTCAACAAATCATACACTCTGTTTTACCTCAATAATTATAATCCCCTCCATGCAGCAACAGTTATCAGCTTCCTTCTGTGGTTCCTTTTTGCATTCCATCTAGCTTTCCATCCCTTCTCAAGTTTGCTGCTATTTTGGTTTTGAATGATTGACTATTCCATGGTGAACATACCTTACTAGTGTTATTGCCTCTCCCACCCCACTATATAACTATACTGGTGTGGCACTATGGGTTAATGTGCTTGACTGAAAAGTTGGTTTGAACCACAAGTTTGGCAGTTCAAGTTTACCAGTCACTCCTCGGAAACCCTATATATTGTTGCTATGAGTTGGAACCAACTTAGCGGCACTTAGCAAAACTGTGTGGCTGAAAACTGGGCCACCAGGGTGAATTCTTTTCTAAACCTGAAGGGTAGTCGAGGACCATAGCCTCAGGTACCCACAGTCTCTTTCTGACCACTAAACCTTGTCTTCTCTCTCTCTTTTTTTTGAAGTTTTTGTTGTGAATTGAGTGAAAGTTTACAGGGCAGACCATCAGTCTTACATTCAACAAATCATATGCTTTGTTTCATTACGATGATCATTATCCCCTCCATATACCAAGACTTAACAGTATTTCTCTCTATTTATTTTAGCTATTTTTAAAAAAAAAAACAAACACTAAGGCATATATAATAATTTAAAACACCAAAGGGCACATTCTGCAAGTGTGCCTCCTGGCCGCCAATTCTCAATCCCTCCAATTCCATGAATTTAGAGTTCTCAGCTGCTCCCTCTCTTCATGTCCCCATCTCTGCCTCCATCTCTGGTGCTTCTGCTTCTCTGGATAAGGTCCTGCATTCCACATGTGCTCTTCTGCCTTGATGGTCCTAGAGTCCTCTGTTTCTGCACTGTAAGATTAACTACTGCCCTGGTTTTGTTATAAAACTGCTACCTTTACAATTGTGACAGTCACAATTTGTCACAATAACAATTACTCACTATTGAATCATAAAAATCTTATCCCCATCTCTTTTCACCACACCCAT
>NW_006408640.1:3078929-3080254 GCF_000296735.1 Chrysochloris asiatica | reverse complement strand
TTTATTCTTCTAGCCGCTCCAGGCTGGTCTCCTCGTCCTTTCAAGTGGAGATTTCTCATCTCTGGAGATCTGGATGTGGTTCCGGTTTCTACGTATAGTTTTATGTGTTGCAAAGGCTCTGCAAGAAGCCTCGTTCACTGGGTTCACTGTAGCCCCATTTTAGGTATTCCAATCTGTCATAGGCAGAAGACAGACTTACAAGCCTTCTAGTGTGGTGTTTCTGACTATTCCTTTTTCTTCTTCTCTAGTGTCTACTCTATAGTATAGTGCAAGGGAAACCAAGATTAAAACAAACAAACAACAACAAAAAAGCAGTCAAGCATCTTAACATGATTCCCCTCCCCCCCACATTCCAACCATGGCTCAATCCCTGTATCTCAGAGCCATGCAGTTCCAAGGCTGTGTATTTATCGTCCTTTATCTCTGTCCTATTTAGCCCTTTCGAACATGCCCAATTGTTCTCCCATCTGCCCTTTTTCTCCACTTCCCTCTCCCTCTCTGTATATGGCCCCCCTCCCTAGCACCCAGGCTGTCCTGTGTCCCATCCACGCCCTGCGCTCCACCCTCCCCCCTTCCCCCCACCAACTTCCCAACAACCAACAAAGACTTCCCCCTACCCCCTTTTAGTAAAATTTCTTTTTCTTGGTCTTTTACAGTAGTGGTCCTATGCAGTATTACTCTTTTTGTGACTGACTAATTTCACTCAACATAATGTCCTCTAGGTTCATCCTTGGTATGCGGTGGCTTGCCGCTTCCTTGTTATTCTTCAATGTAGCATAATATTCCATTGTGTGTATGTACCACAATTTGTTTATCTATTCTTAAGTTAATGGGCACTTTGGCTCTCTCCATCTTTTTGCTATTGTAAATAGTGCTGCTATAAACATTGGTGTGCATATATCTTCTCATGTTGTGGCTCGTTTTTCTTGTGGGTAAATACTGAGTAGAGGTATTGCAGGATCATAAGGTATTTCTATTTTCAACTTTCTGAGGAAACGCCATATTGTTTTCCAGAGAGGTTGGACTATTTTGAAGTCCCACCAGCAATGCAAGAGTGTCCTAGTCTCTCCATATCCCCACCAGCATTTATTGTCTTCTCCATTTTTCATCTTTGCTGTTATTATTGATGTGAGATGATATCTCATTGTTATATTGATTTGCATCTCTCTAATGGCTAGTGATCGTGAGCATTTCTTCATATGTTTGTTGGCTGCCCTGATCTCTTCCTTAGTGAAGTGTCTGTTCATGTCCTGTGCCCACTTTTAATTGGGTTATTTGTCTTTTTCTTGTAGAGGTGTTGCAGTTTCCTGTATATTCTGGAAATG
>NW_006408640.1:3062445-3078131 GCF_000296735.1 Chrysochloris asiatica | reverse complement strand
GTCCTTTGTTTCTCTGGTTACATTTATTCCAAGATATTTCTTCCTTTGGGTGGTATATGGCAGCTGGTATTGGTTCTTGCCTGGGTTTTAGTATTTTATAAAGTGTTATTGCAGCTTGGCTATTTGGCAGTAGTTGCTGACTCTTTTCGTGTAATATGGGGAGACAAAGAGTCCTCCAAAAGCAGAAGAGAGGCTATGTAACAGCCAAGCAACAGCAGTTGGGTAAAAAACAAAAACAAAATTAGAATCAAAAGCAAAACACAAATGGGAGAAAGAGAAAAAACAACCTAGAAGAAAATAATGTAGCACCAGCAGTAACAATACTGAATACAGCAGTCTCTAATCACAAAAAAGGGAGGGGGGAGAAGAAAAAGAGGAAAAAGAGAAAAAATAAATAAGTAAAAATAAAATAAAAGCAGAAAAAAATAATGCAGCATCACCAAAAACAAGACTGAATACAACAATCTCTAATCACAAAAAAGGGAGTGGGGGGCGGAGAACATAAAAGGAAGAAGAAAAAAAATCTGTAGCTTAATATAACTATGTCTTTAATGTCCTAACTCTCTTTTAGTCACTTCTGCCCTCCTATCCTTGTTGTTAGGTGCTGTAGAGTCAATTCCGACCTGTAGCAACCCTGTATGGGGTTTCTGAGTAGCAGCTGGTGAGCTTGAACCACTGACCTTGCAGTTGAAAAGGCTTTGCAGTGTGGTGCTTTAACCCACAGTGCTACGCCAGGACTCCTCTCAAACCAGTGATAAAAGCAGACCAAATGGGAGGCACATCTGTATCTCAGCTTGGGCTGAGTGTGCAGATTCCTGGCAGAAGAAACCACCAGCAGTGAGGGTGGGTCTTGTCCACTCGCTCAGCCTCTGCCCTTATTTACCCAAATGGAGGTGGGCAAACAGTGAGTGCACCAATTACCCGACACAAAAGAAAAAAATAAAATCAGAACCATGCAAAATTGGCAAAGTATATTGTGCACCTTTTTTCACCAAAGTTCCCGCGGCGTGTTTCCGTGGTGTCTCTGCGCCCCCAATTTTGTCCAGCTGCTTGGTCTCACCCAGGATGTTGGCTCAAGCCTCTGCGCCCTGCCTGGCAGATTCAAAAGTATGAGATTTTTTTACTTCAGCTCCAAATTCCACAGGCTATAAGTCTTCAAACATTTAAATTATTCCTATCTCTGTGGGTCCCAGTTTTGGAGCTCTGGACTGCCTCTTTTTTGCCTGGAATTCTGAGTTATTGCTGATGGCGACCTTCACTACACCCTCACCTTAGCTGCCATCAAGTGAAATCGGAGTTCCTTGTCAATTGATTTCTTGACTGCTGCTTCCATGAGTGTTGATTGTTGATTCAAGGAAAGTGAAGTCTTGACAACTTCAACCTTTTCTCCATTTATCATGATTTTATTTATTGGCCCAGTGGTGAAGATCTTTGTTTCCTTTATATTGAGGTGCAACCCATATTGAAGACTGTGTTCTTTGATTTTCATCAGTAAATATTTTGTGTCATTTTTTGCTTGCAGCAAGCAAGGGTGTATCATCGGCACATTGTAAGTTGTTAATGAGTCTTTCTTTAAACCTGATGCCATGTTCTTCTTCTTATAATCCAATATCTCAGATTATTTGCTGAGCTACAGGTTGAATGAATCTGGTGAAAGAATGCAACCTTGACACACACCTTTCCTGACTTTAAACCATTCAGTACCCCTTGTTCTATTTGAATGACTGTCTTTTGGTCTATGTACAGGTTCCTCATGAGCACAATTAAGTGTTCTGGAAAACCCATTATTTGTAATGTTTTCCATAGCTTGTCATGATCCACACAGTTGAATGCTTTTGTATATCAGTAAAACACAAGTAAACCTGTTTCTGATATCAGCCAAAAGATACATCTGACATCATCAGTGATATCCCTTGTTCCATGTCTTGTCTGAATCTGGCTTGCCCCTCTGGCAGGGCCCTGTTGAAGTACTGCTGCAGTAGTTTTTTAAATTCTCTTTAGCAAAACTTTACTTGCTTGTGATATTGCCCATGATATGTGATATTTATAATTTCCACATTCCATTGGGTTACCTCTCTTTGTAATAGGCACAAATATGAATCTCTTACAATCATCTGGCCAGGTAACTAGATTAAAACTTCTTGGAATAGATGAGTGAAAGTCTTAATTACTGCAACAGTTTATTGAAAGGTTTCAGTTTGTATTCCATCAATTCCTGCAGCCTTGTTATTTGCAAATGCATTCCGTGCACCTTGGACTTCTTCCTTGAGTACCATTGGCTCCTGCTCATATGTTACCTCTTTAAATGGTTGAACATCAACCATTTCTTTTTAGTACAGTGATCTGTGTATCCCTTTCATCTTCTCTTGATGCTTTTGGCATCATTCAATATTTTGCCACATGTTCTTGTTGTTAGGTGCCATCGAGTTGGTACCAACTCATAGCAACCTTATGCACTGCAGAACAAAACACTGCCTGATCCTGGGCCATGCTTGAGTCCATCGATGCTGCCACATGGCCAATCCATCTCTTTGGGGTCTTCCTCTTTTTCTCTAACCCTCCACCTTATCAAACATGGTATCCTTTTCCAGCAACTGGTCCCTCCTGACCATATGTCTTAAGTATGAGAGATGAAGTTTGCTCATCTTGGCTTACAAGGAGCACTCTGGCTGCACTTCTTCCAAAATGGATCTATTGGTTCTTTTGGCAGTCCATGGCACTTTCAATATTCTTCTCCAACACCATAACTCACAGGCATCAATTCTTCTGCGGTCTTCCTTATTCACTGTCCAGCTTTTGCATGCATATGAGGTTATTGAAAATACCATATCTTGGGTCAGGTGCACCTTAGTCCTCAAGCTGACATCTTTGTTCTTCAACACTTTAAAAAGGTCTTGTTCAGCAGATTTCCCTAATGCAATACGTCATTTGATCTCTTGACTGCTGCTTCCGTGAGTGTTGATAGTTGATCCCAGAAGAATGAAGTCCTTAACAACTTCAGTCTATTCTCCATTGATAAGAATGTTGTTTATTGGTCCAATGCTGAGGATTTATGTTTTCTTTACATTGAGATGTAATCCATATTGAAGGCTATGCTCTTTGATCTTCATCAGCAAATGTTTTAAGTCCTCTTCACTTTCAGTAAGCAATGTTGTATCATCTGCATATTACAGGCTGTTAATGAGTCTTCCTCCAATCCTGATGCCACATTTTTCTTCATATATCACAGCTTCTTGGATTATTTGCTCAGCATACAGGTTGAATAAGTATGATGAAAGAATACAACCTTGTCACACACCTTTCTTAATTTTAAACCATTCAGTGTTCCCATGTTCTTTTCGAACCACTGCCCCTTGGTTCAGGTACAGATTCCTCATGAGCACAATTAAGTGTTCTAGAATACTCATACTTTGCAATGGTGTCCATAGTTTGTCATGATCCACACATTCGAAAGTCTTTGCTTAGAAAATAAAGCACAGGTAAACATCTTTCTGATATTCTCTGCTTTCAGCCAAGATCCATCAGACATCAGCAATGATATCCCTTGTTCCATGGTATCTTCTGAATCTGGCTTGAACCTCTGTCAATGTATGCTTGAAGTTGTATCTGTATTGCTGTTAGTAAAACTTTACTCATATGGAATATCAAAGAGGAGGCAGCTCTTCCTCAGTCACATTTTGAGTGTCTTCCTACCTGAGGGGCTCATTTTCCGGCACTATATCTGACAGTGTTTCTCTGCTATTCATAAGGTTTTCAGTGACTAAATATTTGGAAGTAGTTCATCACTCTCCTTCTTCCTAGTCTGTCTTCATCTGGAAGCTCATTTGAAACCTGTCCACCATGGATGACACTGCTGGTATTTAAAATGCTGGTGGTATAGCTTTCAGAATCACAGCAACTCACAAGCAACCACAGTATGTCAAACTGACAGACGAGTAGCGAATTTTGCCCATAGAGTCCTTCAATATTTCAAGTCGAGACTTGAATGTTTACTTCAGTTCCCTCAGCTTGAGAAATGCTGTGTGTTCTTTCCTTTCAGTTTTCTAACTCCAGATCTTTGGATATTTCATTATAATACTTTGTCTTCTTGAGTTGCGCTTTGAAATTTTCTGTTCAGCTCTTTTATCTCCTCATTTCTTGCATTACTTTATTTATTTGTTTTAAACTTTTTACTGTGAATTGAGTGAAGCTTTACAGAGCAGAGCATTAGTTTTACCTTCAACAATCACATACTTTGCTTCATTACATGGTTGCAATCCCCTCCATGAACCAACGTTAACAGCATTTACCTCTATTGACTTTTATCACTGCATTCCTCCCTTTGTCTCCTTCCACCCTCACCTTTCTTCTATCAACCTCCCTCCAGTTGTGTATTGCCTGCCTTGTCACCCATGTTAATGTGTGTCTACCCTCTAGCACATGAGTCATTTCTTCCTCCCCTATTAATCATCATAGGTTGTCTCTTTTATCAAGAAACCTCCCTTCCTTTTTTTTTTTTTTTTTTATGTACCAAAAAGAAAAGAAAAACCATACACACACACACACACACAGAGGAATATATAATTGTTCATAAAACCAAAGGGCACATTCTGGAAGTCAGCCTGCTCTTCTACTTACTTTAGCATCTCTATGCTGGAGAGCAAGTTCCAGAGTCTCTTCTGATAATCATTTTGGTTTCTTCCTTCTTTCTTGTGTTCTTAATGATCTTTTGCTTTCTTTTTGCATGTTGTTCTTGATGTCATCTTATAATTCTTCTGGTCTTCAGTCATTAGTGTCTAATGCATCAAATCTGTTCTTCAGGTGATCTCTAAATAATTAAAATAGGTTATGTTCCAAGGTCATATTTGTCTCTTATTGACTTGTGCTAATTTTCTTCAATTTCAGTCTGACTTTGCATATGAACAACTGATAATCTGTTGCATAGTCTGCCTTGGTTTGGCTGATGCTATGAAGCATTTCTACTGTCCCTTTCCACAGATGTAATCAAGTTAATTTCTGTGTTTTTCATAAGGTCAGGTCCATGGGAATAGCTGTGTTTTTGTTGTTTAAAATAAATATTTGCAATGAATAAGTAATTGGTCTGGAAAATTCTTTTAAGTGATCTCCAACATTATTTCTATCACTAAGGCCATATTTTCTAACTAATGATCCTTTTTTTTGTTGTTGTTGTTTTCAACCTTTGCATCCCAATTACTAGTTATTATCAAGCTAATTCAAGTCATCCTTCTGCAAAGTCTCATTTTTCCCCCTATTTTTCTTAATTCTTGGGCACATGGCTGAATGATCTAAATTCATAATCATCACCAAGAATTGCTTTTGAATAAAATGAGTCTCTCTCTCCTGCTTTGTTGCTATCAGCATGTTCACAGCTCTGTATGTGTTTGGGGTAGCTGTATTAAATGCTATGAAAGTCACACATGAACTCTGAAAATTTATTTACATACATTTGATTGTTGTTGTTGTTAAGTGCGATCGAGTTAGCTCCAACTCATAGCAACCCTGTATAGGGTTTCCGAGGAGCGGCTGGTGAGGCTTGAACATCCAACCTTGAAGTTTAAACCAACCTTTCAGTGCAGCTCATTACACCACAACACCACACCAGAACTCCTACACTTGATTACCTGATACTTTATCTTAGTTTTACAAAATAAGAGTATCATACTCCCACTGCCACTGAGTTGATTCTGACTCACAGCCTCCTGATAGGACAGAGAAGAACTGTCCCATAGTGTTTCCAAGACTATAATCTTGACAGACACATCTGGCCACATATTTCTCAGAGAGTGTCTGGTGAGTTCAAATCACTGAACTTTGGTTAGTAGCTGAGTACTTTGCTACTGTGCTGCTAGTGAGCCTATACCATACTTAAATTTCTATAATCTACTGTTTTAGATAGTATATGTGAAGATCTCTCCAAGGTAGTACATATGTTATTGGTTTTAGGTGCCATCAAGTTGATTTCGACTCATAGACGCCCCATAGAACTGCTGCATAGGGTGTTCTTGTCTATGATCTTTGCAGAAGCAGATCGACAGATCCTTTTTCTGCAGAGCCACTGGGTGGGTTCCAACTATCAACCTTTCAGTTTGTGCCACCAAAGCTCCTTATTAGTTTGTATGTTGGTGGTGGTTGTGTGCCACTGACTGGCCACCCTGTATAGGGTTTGTGAGGCTGAAAATGTTTATGGGAGCAGAAAGCTTCATCTTACTCCTGAGGAGTGACTAGTAAATTTGAACTACTGACCTAGTGGTTAGCAGCTCAGTTTGTAATTCACCACTCTACCAGTGTTCCTTTTTGTTCAAACAGAGTAACCCAATTCTTCTTAACTTTAACTGTAGTGCTGTACTATGAATACACTTCTCTATATATCTACCTCCCTGTCCATGAGCACATTGAGGTTGAAAGGTACATTTATCTTTAAAATTTTTTAATTTTAATTTTTGGTCAAATTATACACAAAACAGCAAAACAGGTTCCCAATAAACAGTTCTATGCATAATGTTCAAGGAGCTCTGGTAGCGTAGTGGTTACAAGTTGGGCTGCAAACCTCAAGGTCAGCAGTTCAAAACTACCAGCGATTCTATGGGAGAAAGATGAGGTGTTCTGCTCCCGTAAAGATTTATAGCCTTTGAAACCCTGTGCAAGGTCACTATGAGTTGGAACCAACTCCATGGTACTTAACAACAGCAACATGCATAATGTTCAGTGACGTTTGTTAGATATTTTTATATTGTTTAGACATTCTCATTATTTCCATTCTAATGAACTTAGTCACTGTCCTTCAACCTTCTTATCTATGTTTGTGAGAAGCCATTTGTTATTACAGTCCATTTGGATTCCTATAGACAATTTTAGAAAAAGAGCATGGTACTTAAAGATGACATTATTTACTTTTCCAGCTAAGCTGGCGTGGCACTGTAGGATAAGCACTGGACTGCAAGTCAGTTTGAACTACAAGGTCAGTGGTTCAAACTCACCAGCTGCTCTGTGGAAACCCTACTTAGGGTTGCTTTGAGTTGTAACTGACTTGATGCACTTAACAACAACTATTTACTTAAAAGATAATTTTAAGGGATAGCTTTGTTTCTAAAGAGTTTAAATCAAATCTCAGGTCAACAGTCTCCAGCCTCAGAGTGTCCAGTAAAACCATATTCTTTAAGATTTTGAAGTTCTGTTCATATTTTTTCTCTCTTTCTATCAGGATCCATCTGTTGTGACCATATCAGAAAGTTTGGTTCTTCTGGTCTCAAGATGGTGGAGGCCAGGTTCATGGATAATTGGTTTTGTAATCTGGTTCCTTCTTTTACATTCAGGTTTCCTTCTTTTTCTTTTGTTCCATACAAATAAAGACCAATAATTGTGCCTTAAGTGGTCACTCACAAGGTTTTAAGACCTCAGACACTGCTCACCAAATTAGGATGGATGTAGAGCATAAACCTTTTGAACTATAGCATACTAATTGACTGAATTTCCCAGGAGACTATAACTTTAAATTAAAGGGTGCATTTCTATAAAATATTTTAATTATTTAAAAACACTTGTATAATTAAATAAAACTGTCTTTCTGTAGGAAGTCAAAACTCATTTCGTCAATGGCTCTACAATTAGTGGAGTGACAATTACAGAAATCTATGGAGTAGTTTTGAGTGTAGAGCCATCAAGACTTGTTTCCTATGTGTTTCTATCAGGTTTCAGTGGAGAAACTTTTGTACCCAGCATGGGGCTAAGCACCGAGGGAATAATGAGTTCTGACTGAGGGGTGTCTAACAACTGAAACCACTAATTAATGCAATATGGTGGGTGCCTAGTCCCATGATGGAAGGAGTCAGTGTCCTTCCTTCATGGGTGGTGAGTTTGTCCTCTTCTTGGAATAAAGCAATTCCTCATCATATAAAAGGCTGAGAGAGTCAAAGTTTCCAAGTATCACTGAAAACTTTGTGATACTCTCCAGACCTGGAACTGAACCCATCCCCATGGCTCAACTTTTTCTAGGGTGTACAATAACACCAGGGAGATAAGAACTCCTCAGAACAATCAACCACAGGAAAGCAAAAAGATAGCATTGGCCCGGGTAGTGAAATGGTAGTAAGCTTCAGAAGGAATGAATGAATAGGAAAGAAGGAAGAATGTAAATACAGGCACAAAGTGAGAAGACTGTTGTTACATGGTAGGTACTACAATCAGTGCCATGAAACAAAATGTGTATGAGCTGTTGAATGGAAAGCCAGTTTGTCCTTTAAACCTTCACTGAAATCATATTAAAACTTTTTAAATAAACTAAAGCCATATGAGAAAATCTAGAAATTTTAAATTGCATTTAAGAGGAATGAAAGTGTCCGGGGAACACATGGCCTCTCTTGTGATTGAACCCATCCCACTTACCAGATTTCTAGCCTTGTTTTTCTCATCTGAACATGGGGATAATAATATCTACTTTATGCTGTCATTGTGAAAATTGGAAATAATATATTCAATAGGCTTAACAGTGTGCCTCGCCCAAACCAGGCACATGGATATATTGCTGTTAAGTGCCATAGAGTTTGTTCCAGTCCATAGTGAGCCTATATAGTGTTTCTGAGGTGCAGCTGGTAAGTTTGAACTACCGATCTTGCAGGTCAAATCACCCTTGCAATTGAGTTTTATCCTACAGCACTGTTGCGGACCGTGTAAGACTAGTCAGAGGTTCGAGGCCCTCTAGGGCCAAGTGTAACAAATGAGGCCACTGGCAGTTAATGGCAAATTGCTTTCATCTTAATATTCAGTATATATATTAACTTAATATGCGGAGCTTTTGACAATCCACAGATAAATGTGATATTTTCCTAAAGCCGAGACTAAAGGTTGCAAGGTTAAGCCTTTCTCCAAAGGATTAACTAAAAATATCTTAGCTACTTCTCAGTTCTTTGTTCTGTAGACAAAGAACCCATCAATAGAATAAAGAACCCATCCACCCTAATCGTTTTCCAGGTGCAGCCCATTCACCTGGGCGTCCTGAAAACCTGGCTCAGGAAGCCGAAACAGCAGGACTCCGCCCAAGCTTTTGTCATTATCTCTCACCTTCCCCCACCTTAGCTCAGGAGCTATAGATATGTTAATTGAGCCTGAGAATCCAAGTTGCTGGTCTGGGATTCGAACCAGCAAAGTACGATGTAAAGTTACCTGAATGTCTGGAAAATTACTGATGTTAGCTGTATCCTGTTTTGGTCCCTCCCAGCTTGGTGTGAAGCTCCTCCCCTAAATAAAGCAGAGGCCCGGGCCTCCCCAGGTGTGCATTACTGGTTGGAAGGCATGCAGTAAAGATTGCAGTGCATTACTGGTTGGAAGGCATGGAGTAAAGATTGCAGTGCATTACTGGTTGGAAGGCATGCAGTAAAGATTGCAGGGCAGTGAGTTGCTGC
The DNA here is from genome assembly GCF_000296735.1 of Chrysochloris asiatica. Taxonomy (NCBI): domain Eukaryota; kingdom Metazoa; phylum Chordata; class Mammalia; order Afrosoricida; family Chrysochloridae; genus Chrysochloris; species Chrysochloris asiatica. Next base: position 3,068,733 of record NW_006408640.1, on the reverse strand, counting down.
CTGCAGAGGCCATGATGCCTGTAGTCCCAAGCCTGCCCACCAGCGATGTATCCACCCTGGCTTTGGGGTGCCTCATTGTCTCTCTCTTTGTCTCTTTCTGTGTATTCTTGATATATATGAATTTCCGTCAGGTCTCCCCTCCTCATGAACCGAACCCCTATGTCGAGGCGGGTCCCCGACACAGCACCACACCAGGACTTCAATTATATTGTCCATTATTAATGACCCAAAGAACATGGCAGTTAGGCTCAAGGAGATTTAGTTGTGTCCAACATCTAAACACCATTGTTCTTGTTATTAGGTGACATCAGGGCAGTACTGACTCCTAGTGACCCTATGCACAGCAGAACAAAACCCTGCCCAGTCCTGCACCATCCTCACAATTGCTACGTTTGAGCTCGTTGTTGCAGTCACTGTGTCAATCCATCTCATTGAAGGTCTTCCACTTTTTTGCTGATCCGTCACTTCACCAAGCATGATGTCCTCCTCCAGAGACTGATCCTTCCAGATAACATTGTCCAGAATATTCCACAAAGTCTTGCTACCCGCTTCTAAGGAACATTCTGGTTGTACTTTTTCCACAACAGATTTGTTTATTCTTCTGAAAGTCCATGGTACTTCCAATATTGTTCACCAACACCATTATTCAAATTCATCAATCCTTTTCTGTTCTTCCTTATTTGTCATCTAACCTTAACATGCGTATGAGGCAATTGAAAATATTATAGCTTGGGTCAGGTGCATTTTAGCTCTCAAAATGAGATCATCACTCATGGCTTCAAAGAGGTCTTTTCAGCAGATTTGTTTGTTTGATTTCTTTACTGCTGCTTCTTTGAATGTTGATTATGGATTCAAGCAAAATGAAGTCAGATCATTTCAACTTTCTGTCTGTTTATCATAATATCTAGTTGCGAGGATTTTCATTTTCTTTATATTGACGTAAACTTTGATCTTCATCAATAAGTATTTCATGTCCTCTTAACTTCTAGCAGGCAAGATTGTGTCATCTGCATATAACAAGTTGTTAATGAGGCTTCTTCCTATACTGAGACCATATTCTTCTTCATATAATCATTGGTACATAAATTTGAATAATAGTGGTATTAACTAGCCTTCTTTGTAGGGATTTGGATATCATGCTATCACAGAAAGCATTGTACTCCAAGATAGTTCTTGAAATGCTCTTTTGGATGATGAATGCAAAGGCATTCCTCCTCAATTTTTCATTCCCTGCGTAGGAAACCATATAACTGTCCAATTCAAAATGGCCAATAGCAGTCCATTTTGGCTCACTAATACCTAGGATTTCAATCTTTATGCATTCTATTTCATTTTGACCACTTTCACTTCTTCTAGATTGTTACTTTGTATATTTCACATTCCATTTATTAATGGATGCTTGCAGCTGTTTCTTCTCATTTTGATTTGTGCACCATCAGCAAATGAATGTACTGAAAACTTTGCTTCATTCATGTCATTAAGATAACTAACTTCTACTTTGAGGAGACAACTCTTCCCCAGTTACTTTGTGAGTGCCTTCCAGTCTGAGGAACTCGTCTTCTGACACTACATAAGACAATGTTCTACAGTTCACAAGATTTTTAGTGGCTGACTGTTCAGTAGTGATCTGCCTATCCTTCTTCCTAGTCTGGAAGCTCTTCTGAAGCCTGTCCACCATGGGTGCCCCTGCTGGTATTTAAAATACCAGTGGCATTCCTTCCACAGCTGGAAGCTATGCCAACATCATTAATCAGATGTAAAGCCAGTCCTGGCATGGTAATGTAAGATAAGCACTGCATAGCTAATCACAAGGCAGGACATTCAAACTCACCAGTTACTCCTCCAAAACTGTATACAGCATTGCTGTGAGGAGGAACTGACTGGACAACACTTACTAGCAATAACAACAAACAAAGCTAGTACGGTGACCTGGTTTCCTAACATCAAATCACCCATGTTCACCAAGACACTGTGCTTCCTGTCAACAAATGCATCCAAAGGAATCCTAACTGGATGAGGTGTCTTACCGTAGGTTCCATTTTTGAATCTTCCAGAAACCCACTTAGAGCTTGTTTATGGGACCTCTGCAGAAAGAAATCATATAATCTACAAAGCATGTTTCTTCTAATCATATACCTCAGATTCTTATATTTAATATACAAGTCTAATTTATAAGATTAAATGGGCAGAACTATATGATTTGGACTTCTGGTGTGGCACTGTGGTTTAATGCTCTAGACTGCAGTCAGATTGAACCACAAGGTCGGTGGTTCAAGCTTATCAGCTGCTCCTCAAAAACTATACAAAGTTGCTATGGGGTAGAAATAGCCCAATTACACTTAACAACAACAACAAAAATGATTTAAAAATATATAGTCAGGTATTTTCAATTTCCTTATATGTTCTGGTGGGGCACTGTAGGATAAGCACTCAACCTCGAGGTCAGTTTGAACCACAAGGTCTGCAGTTCAAACTCACCAGCTGCTCCTCAGAGACCCTATGCAGGGTCACTATGAGTTGGAACCAACTCAACAGCACTTAACAACAATAACATATGCATGCAAAAACTGTACAATGAATAAGGAAAAATGAGGAAGAACTGATATATTTGAATTATGCTTTTGAGGAAGAACACTGAATATATCATGGTCTACTTTAAGAACCAACAATTCTGTTTAGGAAGAAGTACAGCCAGAAGTAAAAGTATTAAAATATCATGGACTTCCAGAAAAACAAACAAATCTGAGTTGAAAGATGTACAGCCAGAATGCTGTTTAGAAGCCAGAAGAGACTTTGTCTCTCATACTTCGTATGAATTATCAGGAGGGACCAGTCCCTGGAGAAGGACATCATTCTTGGTAAAACAGAGAGCCAATGGAAAAGAGGAAGAGCTCCGACAGTAGCAGCACAGTGGGTTTAAATTTAACATCAGTTGTGAGGATGATGCAACATCAGTCAATGTTTCCTTCTGTTGTGCATAGGGTCGATATGAGTCAGAACCAACTTGATAGCATCTAACAACAACACAGCCAAAATGCTTGTTAGAAGTGAGATAGCAAGACTTTGTCTCACTTATTTTAGACGTACTAGTATTATCAAGAAGTACTGATCTCTGTAAAAGGACATCATGTTTGATCAAGTAGAGGGTCAGCAAAAATCAGGAAGACCCTCAATGAGATGGATAGACACAATAGCTGCATATATAAAGCCACTATGAGTAGGAATTGACCCGGCAACACCTAACAACAACAAATAATATATGCATATATACACACATGATCCAAGCCATGATTTTTTTCAACATCTGGGTAGTGAAGAAGGAAGACTGGAGAATAATCAGTGCATTTGAATTATGGTGTTGGCAAAGAATATATTATGACTGCCAGAAGAATGAACAAGTCTATTTTGGAAGAAGTACCTCTGTATTGCTCTGTGGAAGTGATATGATGAGCCATCATCTCTTGTGCTTTGGATATGTTGTTAGGAGGGATCAATCTCTGGAAAAGGGCATCATGATTGGTAAAATAGAGGATTATTTGTTTTTGTTGTTAAGTGCTGTCAAGTCAGTTCTGACTCATCGTGACCCTGTTAGGGTTTCCAAGGAGTAGCTAGTGAATTTGAATCACTGACCTTGTGGTTCAAACCAACCTTGCAGTCCAGTGCTTTATCCCACAGTGCCACATGAATAGACTCAATGGCACTTAACAACAAAATAAAAGTCCTTTCATACTAGTCAATATTTGTTTCATATTTTTGGAGCATTGGTGCTAAGTACATATTTATAATTACTATGTCTTCTTGCTGGATTGACTCTTTTTTTTTATTATATAATGTTCTTTTATCACTTGTAATAGATTTCAATATAAAGCCTATTTCATCTGATAATATATAATGTCACATAATAAGCTCTGGACTTGTCACTTCAAGGTTGATGGTTCCAACCAACTCGCCACTCCTCAAAAAATGTGATATGGGATTGCTGTGGATCAAAACGAATTGGTTGGCACTTAACAACAGCAAGAAGCGTGACTTCGCTGATTTTTTATTTGCTAGTTGCATGAAATACTTTCCTTTAGTTTTCAATCTGTTAGTGTACTTATGTCTAAGGTGTGCTTCTTGTAGACAGCAAAGGATAAATCATGTTGTCGTTATTGATGTTTTATCCATTCTGTCACTCTCTGCCTTTTGCATGGGGAGTTTATATCATTTGTATATAATACTATTATTGAAAATAAAACATTTACTTCATTTGGTTTGTTATTTTTTAAGTGTCATATATTTTTGTCTTTTTATTTTAAATTTTCTCTAATTTTTGTGCTTATTTGCATTTTGTTATGAGTCTTTTTTATTTCCCCATGTACTCCTCCCCCAGGCTTTCTCGTAGTAGTTACTACAAACATTACATTATACAACTTGCAATTGCAACAACAATTTAATATACAAACAAGAAGTAACATACAATACGAACATTTTATAACTGTTCCTGTTATGTTCCTTCCTCCTGCTTTTCTGTTGGTGAGTCCTCATTGACATCATTATATGTCCTATATCTGATAGGATTAATATAATTATTATACCTTCTTGCTGGTTTGACTGTTTTTAATTGTGTAATGTTCTGCTTTTTCTCTTATAATGGATTCTGAAAAAAAATCCATTTTATCTGTTATCATGTGGCATTGTAGAATGAACACTGGACTGCTAATTACATTTCTTATGTACTTGACGGTGTATTTCTTGTGGAACTTAGCTATTGAGTTTATTTCTTGAAAATATCATACACTTGACTCTTCTATTTTCCCATGCCATTACATTTTTTGGATATTTATATCTCTCTTAAAAATTATTTTTATTCTTATTTCCCATGTATAGATTCAAGTAATTTTCAAAAAAAATCTTTCTTTTCCATTAAAAAAAACTGTCATTCAATAATAATACTTGCAAAAGTGATTTCATAGTGGCAAATTCTCAGAGTTTCTGTATATTTAGGAATATTTTGATCCCTGCCCACATTTTTGAATGGCAAGTTTGCTAGGTAAAGCATTTTTGGTGGGAATTCTTTTCCTTCAAATTTTGATGTTTCATTTTCTGATCTTCAGGACTTTGGGGTAGAAATTCACACTAGTTATTATGGTGACACCTTGATATGTTATGTTATACTTTTCTCTTGGTGCTTTCAGAATTCTCTCTTTGATTTTGGTTTTCAAGAATTTTAATACCATGTGCCTTGGAATGGATCTCATTCTATTTCTTTTGTTTGGAGTTTGAATAGCTTTCTTTATTTACAGGTTTTGGCTCCTTACTAAGGATGGGAAAATTCTCTATGTTATCTATTGGTAAATTCTTTCTATCCTTTTATTATTATGATGATGCTTTGGAATTCCCCAAATACTATTTCTTAATTCAATCCCATGTTTTCATTTGGTTTTGTTTGTTTTTATTTGTTCTTACTTCTTATTTTGCTTCAGACTTAATAAGTTCAGTTACTCTTTGAACTAGTTCAAGTATTCTAACTTCTATCTGCACAAATCTATTGTGATTTTTTTCTTACATTTTCTAATTCATTTATTTTAGTCTTTAGCTCCTTTATCTCTCTATGATTTTAAAGCTGTCTTTAATCTTTACTGAGTTTCTCATTTTCCATATCATTTTGTTTCCTGACTTCTATTAGTTTGTTTTCTGCGTGTTCTTTGCTTTCTTTAACCACATTTAACACCTTAATTAAGGGACTTTGGTAACATAGTGGTCAGGAATCGGGCTGCTAACCTGAATTCCAGCTGTTAAAACTACCAGCTGTTCCCTGGGAGAAAAATGAGGCTTTCTGCTTCCATAAATATTTACAGCTTCAGAAACCCTGTACAGGGTTGCTATGAGTCAGAACCGACTCCACCGTACATAGCCAACAACAACACCATACTTGGATGACACTTTCTCAATTGAGTTCCTGTCCTGCCTCTTTGTTCAGGACTTTGCAGTTCCCATCCTGAAAAGACTACAGTGAGCTAAGGCCTCCAGGTGCCAGCAACTAGGAACTCTTAGCTTCTCTGCTTATCTTATTCCTCCTCTCCCTTTTTCAGTAGCATATCTCAACTTTTGAAAACTTCAACTACCATCTGGATCTCTGAGAGCTGTCTTTGCCTACTTTTATTCATTGTCCAGTAGGTTATTTGCAGAGGCATAAATGGGAATGAGTGTTTTCTTTGCCATCTTGCCCACCACTGCTGTGATCTCTTCTGATAATAACTTTGCAGATGATGTGCTATTAAATATATATATATATATATATATATA
>NW_006408640.1:3054646-3060034 GCF_000296735.1 Chrysochloris asiatica | reverse complement strand
AGTCTACACTCACTCCATGGAAGAACAAATATCCTACATCTTCCCTGTGGCTGCCATGTCCATTCTATCCAGCTTCCCATCCCTTTTCACCTTTGTCCTTAGGTGTATGTTTTCCCTTTTATTTTGAATGATTGACCATTAAAAATCATTGCCATAAGCAATGACTAAATACCATTTCCTATTCTGCTATTTTTTTGTTTTCATTTTACATTATCATATGTACCTCTGCTTACATAACTTCCTAGCCATTGTATTTAGTACTTTCTTGGTTTCTTTTCCCTAAATATTTTTCATATAGCTGTTTTTGTTCAGAATATACATAGCAAAACATTCTTCAATTCAGCATTTTCTACAAGTACAATTTAGTGACATTGATTCCATTCTTTGAGTTGTGCAGTTACTTTCACTCTTCTTTTCTAAATTGTTCTCCCCTCATTAACATAAACTACCTGACCCCTAAAGTTTCTATCTAATCTTTTAATTTGTTATTGACAATTTGATCCCACATTTGTTGTTGCTGTTAAATGCCATTGAGTTGGTTCTGACTCATAGGACTCTGTCTACAGTTAACTAGAAGTGGCTAGCTAGTGAATTTGAACTGCCGACCTTTCTGTTCAAGCTGACCTTGAGGTCTAGTGCATTATGCTGCAGTTCTTAAAAGAGAATAAGGATTAAGGTAGACTTTTTTTTTTTTTTTGCCATTTAAGCTAAACTGTTGTTCATTTTTAAGAAGACTTCAATGATTATTTTTTATTTAAGGTTTAAAGATTATCTCAGGGAAACAGTTTCCATGGTTCATCCAATCTGGTTGGCTCCAAACAGTCTAGATTCCCTGAGAATGTGGGATTCTGTTTTGTATTTACCTGCTTACAATGATGATTCTTCTTTGTAATCTTTGATCAAAATGTTGAGGAGTGGTAGTTAGGCACCAGCCAGTTTTCCTGGTCTCACAGCAGGAAGTTTTTCACAGAAGCAGTTAGTCACACAGTCCATATCATCCTCCTTTTCCTTATTCTCCTTCTTCTGTTGTTACAAGTGAATAGAGACAATTTGCTGTGGCTTCAGTGGGTGCTTAGAAGCTTTTAAGACCCCAGGCTCTACAGAATGAAGTTAAAGATAGGACAGAAGCACTAAACACATTATTAGACCAATTAATTGGGATGTCCCATGAAACCATGAGCAAGTAAGAAACAAAATTCTTTGAGGTGTTAAGTTGTACATAAACAGATCAGCAGCTACTCTTTTTGTTGTTGTTGTAAATATATCTATCATATTATAGTCATGGTTGTGGTTATGTGCTGTGGAGTCAGCTTCATCTTCCAACCCATAGTGACCCTGTATACGGTTTCCAAAGCTGTACATCTTTATGGGAGCAGAAAGCTTTATCTTTCTCCCCCAGAGTGGGTTGGTAGACTCAAACTGCTAATCTTGCAGTTAGCAGTACAACGCATAACCAACTATGCTACTAGAACTCCTTATCTATCATACTTTTATTTTTAAAAAGGTTTTATTGTGAATTATGTGATAGTTTACATGGCAGAACATTAGCTTTACACTAATCCTATTGTATATAGTTTCATTGCCATGGTTACAATCCCCTCCATGCATCACCAACCAACTAAAGGGTATACCCTACAAGCCTGCCCCCTGGTCTTTAGCACACAGCCCCTCTTCCTCTCTGGGTCTAAAGACCCCAGCCTCTCCATCTCTCCATGTCATCATCTCTGCCTCCATCCCTAGCATCACTGTTTCTCTGGGTAGGGTCCTGCATTCCGCTCTTCTCCCTTGATGGTCCCAGGGCCCTCTGCTCCTGGACTGCAAAGTCAACCACTTCCCTCTTTTTGCTACAAAACATCTACCTTTGCATTTTCAACCCTCACAGTCAGTTTTGATAGCAATTATTCAGTATTTTACCACATAAGTCCTATCCCCATCTCTTTTTATCAGCCCTGCCCAGACAGATTGGATGCTACTCAGTAGAGATTCTACCTTCCTCCGCGCCCTCTGGATCTAGGCTCCCTCTTGAAAACTTGTAAGACAGTCACTTCTTGCCTTTGTAGCCTGCCCCGCCCCCCATTTTGAGTAGCCAAAGTCCAAGTTGCCCATCCCTATCCACCCTGTGTATTGAAGGGGTGGGAATGATCCTCGCTGTAAAGATTTGTTCCCTCTTTTGAGCTACTGCATCCATAGATGTAGGCCAAGTTCATCAAATTGTTTCAGATTACTCTTTTTTTCCTCTTCTTTTCTTCTTCTATTTGAGTTCTGCTTATCCAGCCATTGAAGCCAGGTCAAATGGGTATCATCTGTATTCTTGTGCATATGTCCTCTCTTATCAGCTGGACACTTCTCCACTCTAGTCCTCTGTGGCTATGTCACTGACTCTGGGCCCAGGAGTCCCCAGGTCTTGACACACTGCTGGCCAACCAGGTCTCCAGCCGGGTTCATAGGACTTAGCTTGTAGTTTCATTACTGTTTTTCCCTCACTTCCTGTTATTGGTGACTAATGTGGTCACCAGTCAGAGCGCATGTCTGCTCATGTATTCCCATTGAATCTTAGTCTTGGAAGGTGGTTTGTCCTGAGGAGATCCAACCACAGGCCTTGATATCTCCTGGTTGAGCAACTTGTTTGTTCTTGTAGTAGTTAGTCGGATTACCATTATTGTTTTGTATTTTTCCTGTTGGTCTTTCTTTCAAGAAGTATCTTCTGTTCTTCTTGCTACTCCAGGCTGGTCGGCTTGTCCTTTCAAGTGGAAATTTCCCACCTCAGAAGATTCTGGATGGGGTTCAGGATTCCACCTATGGTGTTATGCAATGCAGAGGCTCTGCAACAAGTCTCCTTCACTGGGCAAGTTGTAGCCCCATTTTAGGTATTCCAATCAGTTATAGGCAGAAGACAGACTTGCAAGCTTTCTGTGGTAATATATGTTTTTTTTTTTGTTTTGTTTTGTTTTTTAAGGTTTTTATTGTGGATTGAGTGAAAGTTTTCAGGGCACATCATCGGTTTCACATTCAAACATTCATATACCTTGTTTCATTACATTGATTATAATCCCCTCCACATACCATCAGTTAACAGAATTTCTCTATATCCTCTTTAGCTTTTTTTTTTTTTTTGAGAAGGGGGGGGGGGAAACTTTGCCTTTTTGGAATTTACAGTCTCGGCTTTTAGGGAAGGTTTTTACATTTATCTGTGGGTATCCAGGGCTCATGTATGGAATTACTAACCAGCATAACTGAATAATCAGAAAAGGGACATTTTGCTATGTCTGTAATATATAAGTTTTAAGTTTTTATTTAAGTTTTTATTGTGAATTATGTGGGTCTACATGGGAGAACATCAGCTTCACATGCATCCTATCATATTTTGTTTCATTGCAATGATTACAATTCCCTCCATGCATCATCAAATAACCAAAGGATATACCCCACAGGCCCATCCCTCTGGCTGTCAGCACACAGCCCCTCTCCCTCCCTGAGTCCCCTGTCCCCAGCCACTCCATCTGTCCATGTCATCATCTCTGTCTCCATTCCTGGCTTCACTGCCTCTCTGGGTAGGGTCACGCTCTCCGCTTTTCTCACTTGATGGTCCCAGGGACCTCCACTCCTGGGCTTCAAAATCAATCACTCTTCTCCTTTTGTCAAAAAACATCAACCTCTACATTTCCAACCCTCACAGTCAGTTCTGATGGCAATTATTCACTATTGTACTACAAGAGTCTTATCCCCAGTTCTTTCGACAGTCTCAACAGATTGGAAATCATTCAGTGGAGGTTCTACATACCCCGCCCCATCTGGAACTAGGCTCCCACTTGAAAGCTTGTAAGCCAGTCACTTCTTGCCTTTATAGGCGCCCTCCCCCATTTTGGGTAACCAATATCTAAGTAGTCCATGTACCGAGGGGGTGAGAGTGATCCTTGCTGTAAAGATTTGTTCCCTTTTTTGAGCTACTACAACCATACGTATAGGCAAAGTTCATCAGATTGTAGTGGGTTACTCTTTATTTTTTCCTTCCTCCTCTTTCTTCTAGTCAAGTTCTGATCATCCAGCATCGAAGCCAGGTCAAGTGGGTACTATCTGCAAGTATGGGTGCTCTTGTGTACCTCCCCTCAAGTCATATCAGCTGGATGCTTCATTCTATACTCTAGTCCTCTATGGCCATGTCACTGCCTCTGGGCCCTGGAGTCCCCAGGTCTTCCTGTAACTCCTGGTCATCCAAGTTTCCTCCTGGGTTCAGAGGAGTCTATTGAATGTGGTCAGACTTAAATCCCAACTTCATTGCTGTTTTCTTCCCCCTCTTCCCCTTATCGGTGACCAACGTGGTCATCAGCTAGACCACATGCATGCTCATGCATTCCCCTAGAATCTTAGTCTTGGAAGGAAGTTTGCTATGAGGGGACCCGGCCACTTGCCTTGATGGCTACAGGGTGAACAGCTTACTTGCTCTTGTAGTAATCAATCATACTGCCATTATTGTTTCTGATTTTTCCTGCTGGTCTTTCTTCATAAAGTATCTTCTGTTCTAACTGCTCCAGGCTGGTCTACTTGTCCTTTCCAGTAGAAATTTCCCACCTTAGACAATTCTGGATGGGATTCTGGTTTCCACCTATGGTCTTATGCAATGCACAAGCTCCACAGGAGGTGTCTTTCACTGGGTAATTTCTAGTCCCCTTTAAGGTAATACAATCAATTATAGGTTGATGACAGACTTACAAGCTTTCTATTGCGATGTTTCTGGCTATTCCCCACCCCCACCCAAGTGTCTATTTCACAATGGTAAGCAAGGGAAACCAAGATTCAAAAGACAACCAAGCATCCTAACATTATTCCCCTCTTTTACCCTTTCAAACCTTGCCTCAATCCCTGTATCCTGAAACCCTGTTATTCCAAGGTTGTGCATACATCATCATTTACCTCTGTCCCACTTAGCCTATGCGAACCTGCCTAACTGTTCTCCTATCCTCCTTATTCTCCTCCCCCTTCTTGGTATTTCCTGCCCCTCCCCAGCACCCAAACTTTCATGTGCCTATTTCCTATCCTGTGCTCTATTTTCCCTTCCCTCCCTCCCCTCCTTTCATTCCATACCTCCCAGTGTTCAGCAATTATATACATATAGTTGTGCTTTTTTTCCCTTTTGGGTGAGTTCTTTTTCTTAGTCTTATACAATAATGATCTTATGCAGTATTTCTCCTTTTGTGACTGACTAATTTCATTCAGCATAATGTTCTCAAGGTTCATTCATGTTATGCTGTGGTTTGAAGCTTCCTTGTTGTTCTTCAAGGTAGCATAGTATTCCATTGTGTGTATGTAGCACAGTTTGTTTATCCATTCTTCAATTGATGGGCATTTAGGCTGTCTCCATCTTTTTGCTATTGTAAATAGTGCTGCTAT
>NW_006408640.1:2980721-3037504 GCF_000296735.1 Chrysochloris asiatica | reverse complement strand
CCTTCCTGGAGTACGTTGGGCTTCTTGAATGCTTATCCTTTCGTCTTTCAAGATGTTAGGGAAATTTTCTTCCAGAAGCTCTTCCATGATCTCTTCTGTGGATTTCTTTGTTTCTTCTTGTTCCGGAATGCCAATAATTCTTACATTATTCCTCTTCATGTTATCCAGCATGAATCTTAGACTCTCTTCAGATTGTTTCATCCTTTTAACTGCTTGTTCTTCTACCTTGGCAGTATTGAGAGATCTGTCTTCCAGCTCGCTAGTTCTGGCTTCCATCTCTTCTAGTCTGCTCATTTCTTCTTTAATGCTATTGTCTATTTCTGATATCTTATTGTTGATCACCTGGACATCTTTTTGAAAGTTTTGAATTGTTTCCAATGCTGCATCTATCCTATTTGATTGTTCCTGGAGAATTTTTTTTTACTTCTTCCTTATTTTCCTCAACCCCTTTTTGGATTATTTGAATTTGTTTCCATATTATTCTTCTGAATTCCCTCTCAGGCATATCCAAAACTAGATCCTCCTCCTCTATGAAGGCTTTGTCTGTCTCCAGTTCAATTATGTCAGGTCCTTTCTTCTGTTTTTGGACATGCTTTGATAAACTTGATTGTTTCTTATTGGTCATGGTTTTTTTTTTTTTTATTATTATTATTGTTATTAATGTGGTCAGGAGATGGTCTTTACCTTTTTGTCTGTAAATCATAGCAAATGTTGTTGGGTCTTGTTTAAGTGGTGGAGTATTATGTTGTAGCTTGGCTGTATGGCCACGATTGCTATTTCTTCGTATGGGATGTAGGGAGGATAAGTTCCCACCTCCAGGAAGGATGTGTAGTCAACAAGAACTCTACGTGCGTGGGTGCGCTGTACCTGGCTGATTTTTATTGGGAATTTTTTTGGGGGTGGGAGGACTTGGGATGGGAGGAAGTTATATCGCCTCTGGCCCTTCTGGGCTGGCCCCCTGGTCCCGCTCTTTAAACTCTGTAGTCACAGGAGTTACCCACAGTCTCCACAGGAAAGAGTCCCAAAATATTCGCTTTTCTTTATCTTTGTTAGTGCAGTTTCTCAAAAATGTGAGCCCAGGGGATACTATGATAGTCCAAAAGCCGTGGGAATGGTATATGAACTCCCTCTTTGTGAGATTGCACTGCTAGCTAGGAGTGGGGGCAGGGGGCTTAGCTGCAGCGACAGTTGGGGGATGATGGGTGATGTTAAGAAGCCGCCACAGCCTTTCTTACACTCTCCAGAGTTCCTCACACTCTCTGTGCATGGGTGAGCTGCACCCAGCTGATTTTTATTGGGGTTTCAAGCCAGGGCCGGTAGACTTGGGGTGGGAGGAAGTTGTATTGCCTCTGGCCCTTCTGGGAGACACCACTTTCTATACTGGCCAACCCTGGCCCTGCCTTCCAAACTCTGCTGTTGCGGGAGTGCCCTGCAGTCCCTGCAGGAAAGAGTCCCAAAATACGTACTTTTCTTTATCCTTGTTAGTGCAGTTTCTCAAAAATGTGAGCCCAGGAGAGATTATGATAGTCCAAAAGCCATGGGACTGGTCTATAAATGTTTCCTTTGCAAGATCCCACTCATTTTTTCTGCCGGAGCAAGTCCCTACCTTTTCTGGCTGTCCTGCCATACTGGAAGTCCCCCCTCAAGTGTCTATTTTATAATGTTATGCAAGGGAAACCAAGATGCAATAGACAGTCAAGCATATTAACATTATTTCCTCCCCTTTGCCCATTCAAACCATTCCTCAATCCCTGTATCCCAGTATCATATACTTTTTATCAACTCAACATTTACAGGTGTACAACTTACAAACAGCAATGTGATTATTCTATCACTCTCTCGTCTGTCTTGGCAACCACTAAAATTTTATCTCTGTATTATTTGTCTCTTCTTGGTTTTTATATGGTGATGGTAGTTATGTGCCGTGGAGTCGGTTCTAACCCACAGAGACCCTGTACAAGGTTTCTGAGGCTGTAAATCTTTACTTGAGCAGAAAGCCTCATCTTTCTCCTGTGAAACAGCTGGTAGTTTAGAAATGCTGACCTTAAGGTTCACAGCCCGATTCATAACCACTACACTACCAGAGTATATATAATATGTGCCATTTTGGGGTTGGTTTATTTCACTAACTATAATGCCTTCAAACTCAATCTGATATATGTCAAGGATTCTTTTAGGTCATTTCTACCTTTTGGTTTTGTGAATTGTGTTGCACTGAATGTTGATGTATAAGACTCTTACTTTTAAGTCTCTGCTCTCAAATATTTTTTGATATCTACTTTGGAGTAAGGTGCTGTGGTAGCATAGTGGTTATGAATTGGGCTGCTAATCTCACAGTTAGCAGTTTGAAAGACCCTGTCCAGGGTCTCTATGTGTCGGAAACGACTCCACGGCACACAACAAGAGCAACAAGTTTGGAGTAGAATTTCTGGTTAATATTGTAGTTCTAAGAAGCTCACTAGCTGCTCCTGGAAAACTCTATATAGGGTAGCTATGGGTTAGAATCGACTCAACGGCACTTAAAAACAACAAGAACAAGGGGCTCTAGTGAAGTCCTGGTGTGGTGCTGTGTGTTAATGCGCCAGACTGCAAAGCCATTTGAACTACAAGATCGGCGGTTCAAGCACACCAGCTGCTCCTCGGAAACCCTATACAGGGTTGCTATGGGTCGGAATCGACTCAACGGCACTTAACAACAACAGCAAGGAGCTCTGGTAGCATAGTGGTTATGAGTCAGGCTGCTAACCTCAAAGTTAGCAGTTCGAAACTACCAGAAGTTCTGTGGGAGAAAGATGAGATTTCTTGCTCCCTTAAAGCTATGCAGCCTTGGAAACCCTATACAGGGTCACTATCAGTTGGAACTGACTCCATAGCACATAACTACCACAATCTAGCTCTATTTTTAATTATTTATGACCACCACACATTTTTCATTCCCCCCAGCAATGGACAGTGGTTGTTGTTAAGTGCTGTCGTGTCGGTTGTAACCCATAGTGACCCTGATTAGGGTTTCTAAGGAACAGCTGGTGAGCTTGAACCACCAACCTTGCAGTTCAAATGAGTTTGCAGTCTGACGCATTATCCCACAGTGCCATACCAGGACAGTGGTTTGTTGTTGTTGTTGCGTGCCATCGAGTCGGTTGCGACCCATAGCAACCCTGTATAGGGTTTCCAAGGAGTAGCTGGTGAGTTGAACCACCAACCTTGCAGTTCAAATGACTTTGCAGTCTGGCACATTAACCCACAGCGCTACCCCAGGATTCCATGGACAGTAGTGGTGGTGGTGGTTATGTGACATGGAGTTGGTTCTGACTCATAGCGACCCTGTAAAGGGTTTCTGAGGCTGTAACTCTTTACAGGAGAAGAATGCCTCATCTTTCTCCCGTGGAACGGCTGGTGGTTAAATGCTGTGGAGTCCGTTCTGACTCATAGCTCAGATGTAGGAATGCTGGTGAGGATGGTACAGAACCAAGCAGTGCTTTGCTGTGTTATACAAAAGGCCACTTTGAGTCACAACCCACCAAACAGCACCTAACAAGAAAAACATTTGCTGTGTTATTGTGAAGAATACTAAATCATCACTTTTTCACTTAAAGTCTATTCATAAATGAGGTAGCTAACTTCACTGAAGAGATGGGCAAAAGTAAATCTCACAATGATATTATGATAACAACAAGTATTTGAATAAGTTCTGTGTGCTCTAAGCATTCATTGTGAAACTACCAGAGTATGTTGCATGATAGTGAAAAGTGTAGGCTTTCCAGTATATAAACAAAACTGCATTTACTATATGTCTTAGGCTGAGTTCTTTACAGAAACAAGCCAGTGAAGTAGATAGATAGATAGGTAGATAGATAGATAGATAGATAGATAGATAGATAGATAGATAGATAGATTTTTATATCAGGGAAATGGCTCATACCATTGTACATATGAACAAGTCCCTAGTCTGTGGGTCAGATGAACCAACATCAGCAGGTCAAACAGCAGGCACACAGGTCAGGCAAGTCAGACTGCTGATGACTTCAGGGATCAGCTGGCAATAAAACAGATCACTGGCTCAAGTCCAAAGAATTGGAGGTTAGATATGAGTCAGATGCAGGATTCAGACCCAACAAAAAGCAAGCCAGCTGTGTCTGAATGTCCAACATATTGTAAGCAGGTCACATTCTTGAAGGAAATTCCTTTCAGTTGATTAGTTGCTCATAACAGATTTCATCAGAGTTGGTTACATTATATTAGATGTCATTGTGGGGGAATGGTGGTGGTTATGTGCTGTGGAGTCAATTCCGACTCATAGTGACCATGTATAGGGTGTAAATCTTCACATGAGCAGAAAGCCTCAACTTTCTCCCATGGAAACGTGGGTAGCTTTGAACTGCTGACCCTGAAATTAGCAGCCTGACTTGTAACCAGTACATCTTAACTTCAAAATCACTGAGAATCCTGGCCCACTTAACTTAACACAAAACCTTAACTATCACACTACAAAAGAAAGGACTTAGAGAATTTGATTTTCCTATTTTTATATCTGCAACACATTAGAAAGCTGTTTTCTGTTCTGACATCTTTCAAGGTGTTTCTTGGTTTCCGAAGTCCATCAGAATTTGGAAGAAGATGTTCATTGAGCCATTAAAAAGTTCATAGAGCTCTATTCAAAGCACATATCTGTCTTACAATATGGAATCACTCTATTGTTTTCTCCTGGTGTCAGAAATCATGGTCATTGGAGAAAAAAATTGTATATATAAATATGAGAAAAAAATTTGCTTGCCTGCTGACTAGTTTTGCTTCTTAGGGTATCTATGTTGCACTTAGTTCTCAACATTCCTGAAGAGAAACTAAAAACCCACCCAAATGTATGATTTCTCCGACCATAACATAGACAATAACATCAGTTTGGGATGTTGAGTAATTGCCTTTGGTTTCTGAGTTCATGTTTCCAAAAACAATATGGTACACTAAATTTGAACACTTTATTTTCCAGAAAGCATTGTGTATATATTATATAAAATAAAATCCTTGATTTAAGATGTTCATGTTTCAGAAGGCAGCTCAGTTATTTCATTGTAATATTATCAACTCATTTCAAAAACCATTTGTTTGTATGTGGATCTTCTAGGAGACTAAGGCTTTCTGGCTTGCTGGTGATGGGGGGTGAAGACAGGAAAATAAACTGGTGTGTCTGCATGATACTTAGCTGTTCCAGTCCTTCATTGTTACATGGCTGTCTTTGGGCATGGGGCCTTAATCTAGATAAAATGAGGCTGAATCTTTGATACCAAAACTTAGAAGGTCATGCAGGATAGTTTAGCTATGAGAGGTTATAATAATGGCATGAAGGCATCCTCTAATCTTTTCTGACTTCACAAGAGGGAAGGAGACTCAAATTCAACATCAGCCTAAGGCTGATTCCTATGTGTCAGAGGTCAGATGTGCCTTTACCTTCCAACCAGTTCTGACACCAACTCTCTTCTCTATAGCACTCTCTGCTTCTCAGCGGGGTTCAATAACTTGTTGCAACAGCCACACAGAACTCACAGACCATTCTTATGATTATGGGGTTTATTAGGGAAATAACTGGTTACAAGTCAGGATATAGTTCTTCATTCAGGATAGCTTTCTCTCAGCCATGTTCACAGGCATGCTGACATGGCTCTTGGCTTCATGGCCTACTTAGACAAACATCTTTTAGCTCTTGGCCCCTCAGTCCCTTGGCTGCTGCCATGTTTGGACAAAGGTAGCTCTGCTGATTAAGTGAATACTTTGCCAGTAAGCCTCAGTCAGAAGGCACTCTGCTTTCTTACTCTGTGGACCAGAAGCCCACCTCTCTGTCTTGGGCTCTTGGTTCTGTTTCCTCTAATGCCACCACTTCTCTGATGTCTTTCACTGTCTATGTTGTCCCAGTTGTCTCTTAGACATAGGAGGCTCAGCCTAGGGATCTCGGTGTCCAAAGAACATGCTCTACTCCTGCCTGTTCTGTCATGATGGTAATGGAATCCCCATTTCTGCTTCTGAGATGGCTTATTTTAAACCTAGCAGGATGGCAAAAATTACCAATCCCCATGTTATGGTTCCATATACCTTATTTGTATGTTTGCACCCCACAAGTATGCCATGTACCTTATTATGTAAATGTTATTGTGGTTAAGTGCCGTTGAGTTGGTTCTGACCTATAATGACCCTGAATCGGATTTACGAGGAGAAGCTGGTGGGTTTGAACCACTGACCTTGTGGCTCAAACTGACCTTGTAGTCCAGTGCATTATCCTGTGAGTTATTAAATCCCCTTGGTGGGCCATGAACAGCTCATATTTGCATAGTCAGAGTGGCAGACTACTTCTGAATGGTTAGCCACTGAAAACCTTATGAATAACAATGGAACACTGTCAGATGGAGTGCTGGAAGATGAGTCCCCCAGGTACTCAAAATGGGACTGTGGAAGAGCTGTCTCCTCAAAGTAGAGTTAACCATAAAAATGGGAAAGGAGCAAAGTTTTCAGTACATTCATTAGCTTATGAGGCACAACTTAAAATGAGAAGAAGTAGCTGCAAGCATCCATTAATAATCAGAATATGGGATGTATTATGAAGTATGAATCTAGGAAAATTGGAAGTTGCCAAAAGTGAATGGAACACAAAAGATGGATGTCCTATTCAGAAGGATTGCTTAGTATTTTCTTATTCTTTTCAGTCAAGCTGAACTGTTTTGAAAGGTAAGCCATGGGTCTTTTGGGAGGCCCTCCTAATTCTGGGTGAGAGTATTAATCCCAGGTTGTGTCATTCATATACAAATAGGTTAAAGAGCTTTCATAAGTCAAGCAGTTTAAAGGTAGGGACTGTTATCAGTTTGCCCATGATCTCATTAAAGTCGTTTTGGCTTCTGGTGATTGGAATACAAAGGTTGGAAAGAAAGAAGAAGGATCAGTAGTTGGAAAATATGGCCTTGGTGATAGAAATGACGCTGGAGATCCCATGATAGAATTCTGGTCCTGGGTAGGGGCATTCTTTCCCTACCTTAAAGCCTTATAAAAGGGTTTGTAATTAGCTAAAAATTGGAGTTTTGCATTTAAAAAATCCAGCCATCTGGAAAAACTTTCTTATTTACCTCAAGGATCCCTTCCCATGCTTTGGGTTTGATCATTCATCTTGTCAGACTCTCTCATGACTTGGTCTAAAACCATATGCTGCATTTTGGTAGTGAGCAAAGTATGAGCCCCTCAGGTTGGAAGTCACTCAAAATATGACTGGAGAAGAGCTGCTTCCCCAAAATAGAGTTGACTGTGATGATGTGAATGGGACAAAGTGTTGAGTACCTTTATTTGGTTGGTGGGGCACAACTAAAGATTAGAAGAAAGAGCTGAAAGCATCCATTAGTAATTGGAACATGGAATGTACATAGTATGAATCTAGGAAAATTGGAAGTTGTCAAAATTGAAATGTACACATAAACATCAGTATCTTAGACATTAGTGAGCTGAAATGGATTGGTATTGGCCATTTTGAACCTGAAAATCACATGATTTACTGTGCCTGGAATGACAAATTGAAGAGAAATGGTGTTGTATTCTTAATCAAAAAGAACATTTCAAGATCTATGTTGAAGTATAATGTTGTCTGTGAAGTATAATGTTGTCTAGAAGGAAGACCAGTTAAAACCACTATTATTAAAATTTACACATCAACCACTAAAGCCAGTGATGATGAAGTTGAAGAATTCTACCAACTTTTCAAGGAGCTCTGGTAGCATAGAGGTTACGAATCGGGCTGTGAACCACAATGTCAGCAGTTCGAAACTACCAGCTGTTCCATGGGAGAAAGATGAGGCTTTCTGCTCCCTTAAAGATTTACAGCCTCGGAAACCCTGTATAGGGTCACTATGCAGATGATACAACCTTGCTTGCTGGAAAAAAACAGGACTTAAAATACTGATGAAGATCAAAGACTACAGCCTTCAGTATGGATTGCACCTCAATGTAAAGAAAACAAAAATATCCTTACAAATAGACCAATAAGTAACACGACAATAAATGGAGAAAAGATTGTCAAAGTTGTCAAAGACTTCAATTAGCTTAGATCCACAATCAATGTTTATATAAGTGTTATTGTTGTTGTTAAGCACCGTGGAGTCAATTCTGACCCATAGTGACCCTGTGTAGGGTTTCCAAGGAGAGTCTGGTGAGCTTGAACCGCCGACCTTGTGGTTCAAACTGACTTTGCAGTCCAGTGCATTAACTCATAGCACCACACCTGGACTGCAGTCAACAAATCAAACTAAGTATTGCATTAGGAAAATCTGTTGCAAAAAAACTCTTTAAAGTGTTCAAGATCAAAGATGTCAGTCAGTTTGAGGACTAATGTGCTCCGACCCAAGCCTCATATGCATGTGAAAATTTAATAATGAATAAGGAAGACTGTAGAAAAATTGATGTATTTGAATTGTGGTGTTGGCCAAGAATATTGAAAGTTCCACGGATTACCAGAAGAACAAAATGAGGTGTTTTGAAATAAGTACAACCAGAATGCTCCTTAGAAGTGAGGATGGCAAGACTTTTTCTCTCAAAATTTGGACATATTATCAGGAGGGACCAGTCCTGGAGAAGGACATCATTCTTAGAAAAGAGAAGGGTCAGTGAAAAAGGGGAAGACCCCTGACAAGATGGGTTGACCCTGTGGCAACAACAATAGATTCAAACATTTGTGAGGCTGGCACAGAACTGTTGTGCATAGGGCCACTATGAGTCAGAATCAATTTGACAGCACCTAACAACAATACCTCTGGTAGCGTAGTGGTTATGAGTTGGCCTGCGAACCTTAAGGTCAGCAGTTCGAAACTACCAGCCGCTCCTCAGGAGAAAGATAAGGCTTTCTGCTCCCGTAAATATTTACAGCCTCGGAAATCCTGTACAGGGTCGCTAGGAGTTGGAACTAACACGACAGCACTTAACAACAACAACAATAGGAGTAAGAAGCCCAACTATTTGCTTATTATGTAATTTAATATTAAAGTTTTAAAAGATTTTTATAAATTAATCTATTAAACCTTTAGTTACAAATATACAAAAGCCATGCTCAATATCTGTTAGATTGGGCCTCAGTTACAGGGTGTAAAATAATTCACATGTCTGGAGGTTCACAATAGAAAGCTGTATTCACTTTCCAAGGGAGGAAAGGGGCCAACCACCAGAGAGTAGTGCCTGTCTTGATGGTTGGTGTTTCAGGCTTTCATTGAATTTTTAGGATGGAAGATAAAGGGGGTGTTTCTGGACAAGTGGAATGGGAGGCAGAATTACAACATAAACTATAGGCTAGTATTAAAGGCTATTGGGAGGTGATTTAAGGCAATGTCCTTCTGGGTGAGCATCACAGGATATTGTTGTTGTTGTTGTGCTTAAGTGCTGTCCAGTTGGTTCTGACTCATTGCAATCCTGCATAGGGTTTCACAGGAGCGGCTGGTGAGTTTGAACCCACAATCTTGAGTTTCAAATCGACAGGATATTGGTGTTGCTAAATACTGTCAAGTCGGTTCCAGCCCATAGCAACTCTGTAGAGGGCTTTCAAAGGGTGGCTGGTAAGTTTGAACCACCGATCTTTTGGCTCAAACACACATTTCCATCCAGTGCATTATTCAACAGCACCATACAGAGATATTGTCCTTTGCTTGGCCTCCAGGAGGCAGCTGGGCAGTTTAGGGAGTTGTTCATCAGTGGGGTTGGTTGTTCTTCATTTCTTAAAAAAACAAGCTCAGTGAAACAGGCTAGGGAATTGCTTATCAGTCTACATTCCTGCAGAACTAGCTCAGTAAAACTGGCTGGGGTCTTATAAGAATTTAAACACTGCAGATGAGTCCTATCAACATCAAACAAAAATCTTTAACTAAGCTTTTACTATCTGTCTTTGTTATGTGTTTTTATACCACATTCACCTTTAGCCCCAAATACACATATGCATTCATTTTTTAGTGACACTAGTTAAGCCCTTTATTTAACTTTCCTTTAACCTGAGTCCTAGTGTGGCACTGTAGGTTAATGTGCTGGGTTGCATGGTTGGTGGTGCAAGCTCACCAGTTGCTCCTAGGAAACGCTATACAGGGTCACTGTGAGTCAGAACCAACTTGAAGACACCTAACAACAACAACAATTTTCTATATTTATTTAGTCTTTAATTTTTCTCATCTTGGTTCTATGCATCCTTTTTGTTCTCACTTTTTTTTTTTTTTTTTTTGTTCTGACATGGGCTCATCACTGAAGGCTTTCCAATTCTTTAGTAATTGAGCTCTGGTAGTGTAGCGGTTATGAATCAGGCCGCTAACATCAAGGTTGGCAGTTCGAAACTAGCAGCTGTTCTGTGGGAGAAAGATGAGGCTTTCTGCTCCTGTAAAGATTTGCAGCCTCAGAAACCCTGTGGAGGGTCACTATGAGTTGGAACCTACTCCATGATACTTAACAACAACAATAAGTAATCAGCATAAGTGGGGAGTTTCTTCAAGTGTTTCCTGTTGCTTACCTTTAAATGTCCCTATACTGAAGAGTGGGTTTCCACAATCTCAGTCAGTGGTCTATTTGACTGTTTGGGTGCCCACCTATAATTTCTGTCCTTCCTTTTCTGGGCATGCTCGTCCATAAAGAGAAAGAAAACAATTTTCACAACTGACTAACAGTGGTGGCTGCTCACAGAAGTCTAGTGGTTAGGATAACTTTCCTGTTACATTTCTTCCTGTGTGCTGGCTCTTAGTACCAGTCCAGCCACCCCATCTTCTGCTTTCTTTTTCTCATATCTCCTTGCAACTCTTTTTCTCTTTTCTTCCAGTGGGATTTTATGAATTATCATAAAATCAAAGCCTGCAATGCAAACAAAATCTGAAAAAGCCAAAAATCCAGTTCCTGTTCATAGACAAAAAGCGACAAACAAAACCACAGGACAAGTGAATATCCAAACACCTAATGTTTTAAAATTGTAGTCACTCTTACGTTGTTAGTTTCTCTTATTTTCACATTCCATTCATAACCAAGAGAGATTGTCTCCCTGAAGTCCTCTCTCCTTGGTCTTTTTCCCAGGCAAGAAGACCTCGATCTCCCCCCTCTCCTTAACCCATGGGTAAAACAATCATCTCTTAAAGAAACAAAGATCATAAACTCACCTCTGATGGTGATTGGTTATGTGCTGTTTAGTTGGTTCTAACTTATAGAAACCCTGCACAGGGTTTCTGAGGCTGTAAATCTTTAAGGGAGCAGATAGCCTCATCTTTCTCCTGTGGAACAGCTGGTAGCTTCAAATTGCTGAACTTGAGATAGCAGCCTGATTTGTAACCACTTGTATTCTTTCACCATACTTATTCAACCTGAATGCTGAGTAAATAATCCGGGAAGCTGGGTTATATGAAGAAAAACGTGGCCTCAAGATTGAAGGAAGACTCATTAACAACCTGCAATATGTAGATGATACAACCTTGCTTGCTGAAAGTGAAGAAGACTTAAAACATTTACTGATGAAGATCAAAGAGCACTGCCTTTGGTATGGATTGCATATCAATGTCAAGAAAACAAAAATCCTCACCACTGTAACAATAAACAACATTCTTATCAACAGGGAAAAGATTGAAGTTATGAAGGACTTCATTCTTCTTTGATCAACTAAATCAGCACACATGGAAGCAGCAGTCAAGAAATTAAATGACTTCCTTTTTAAAGTGTTGAGGAGAAAAGATGTCAGCTTGAAGACTAAGGTGCACCTGACCCAAGCCATGGTATTTTCAATAACCTCATATGCATGTGAAAGCTGGAAAGTGAATAAGGAAGACAGTAGAAGAATTGATTCTTGTGACTTAATGGTGTAGGAGGAGAATATTGAAAGTGCCATGGGCTGCCAAAAGAACCAACAGATCTGTGTTGAAGAAGTGCAGCTAGAGTGCTCCTTGGAGGCCAGGATAGCTAAACTTCATCCCTTATACTTGAGACATATTGTCAGGAGGGACCAGTCACTGGACAAGGATATCATGTTTGGTAAGGTGGAGGGTCAGAGAAAAAGAGGAAGACCCCCAATGAGATGGACTGGCCAAGTGGCAGCATCGATGGACTCAAGCGTGGCAATAATAGTGAGGTTGTCTCAGGATCGGGCAGTGTTTCGTTCTGCTGTGCATAAGGTCACTATGAGTCAGTACTGACTCGATGGCACCTCACAACAACAACAAGGATAAGTACTGTGGTGCTGTAGGATAAGTACTGGACCATAAGGTTGGTTTAAACCACAAGGTTGGCAGCTCAAAGTCACCAGCTGCTCCTTGGAAACCCTATACAGAGTTGCTATGAGTCAGAACCAACTCGATAACACTTAATAACAAGGTTTTCAAAAGCCTGCTATGTGCATGTTTTGTGAGGTAGTTTCTTGTGTTGAGCAATTTCATTGTGTTTAAAAGATCTGGGTTCCCTCCCTTCCAGTCTTTCAAAATTTCTGTTTGTTTTCTTTTCCATTTTTCCCCTTTCTTTTTTAAACTGTAGCCTGATAAAGAACTATTCTCTTTGGGGGGTCAAGTATTTAAAGGTTATCCAATTTAAACACAACTATCTGTATAACTCACAGTAATTAAATTACTCTTTTGTAGTGAGGAACTTTCAATAGTGACCTACTCCTTTTGGAAAATACATAAAACCCTTATAAGCTCTTACTTGTTGACTTGGCTGAGATAATTTACCAGGAGTGTGTTGTCCTGAGTTTCTTCCATTTTCAGACAATAAAAAGTATTATTTGTTTTCTAAATTAAGTGATATATCTTAAATTTAAGATCAGAAACAGAATTCAGAAACACACTTACAAATTTACTGTTTGTTGTTGAGGCTAAATATGACCTTTTATTGGATATTTGGCTGAAGGATTTTAATCCTTGTTAAGACTTTGCTCTTTCCAGCACTATGAAATGAGTCATGAGGCTGATGTTGGGTAGCTGTGGATATGGCTGGCTTGGGACACAGCTAAGGCCTATATTTTAGGTTAGTTTTCCTTATAGCTACTTTCAGTAATCTGTTTTCATTAGGAACCATGATGATGAGAATCAATTAAATTCACAAGCTAAGTTTTGCTAGGGGTTTCAATCATTTCTCTCGAAATATATGGAACAACAATTAAATAGAGAAGTCCCTTCCGCCCTTTTGCCTTACTCTAGAAGAAATGAAAATAATTAATGAAATTATTGAAGTCATGCTGATTGAAGAGGAGAACGAACCTGTGAGACTGATAACTCAAGTACAAATTATCCACTACTAATTACACAATTCATATCATAGAAGTTTGCATGAAAATAGTAAAAACGTTGATGATATTTATTAAATCAATGGAGCTGGTGACTCTGTAGGATACTCATTGGACTGCTAACCACGAAGTCGATGATTCAAATTCACTAGTGACACCATTGGAGAAAGATGAGGCTATCTGCTCTCATGAAGATTTACAGTCTTGGAAACCCTATCTTGGGTCACTGTGATTCAGGATTGACTTTATGGTTTTATGTATCCAGAACCTGCTATGTGCTAGGCACTATGATAGACTCTGGGGATTCAATACAGAATTAATAAAACCATACCATTTTTCCATTCCCAGGGAGCTAAGGGGCTAGGGATACACAATCATTAATCTTGATTAAATGATCAAGAAGGTGTAACTGCTACCAAGGAAAGCAAATGACACTGAGAATGCTATCATAGATGGACATGCCCTGGGAATTCAGGGAAGACTCTCTTGAGGGTGCAGTATTTCTGCTGAGATCTAAATAAGAGAAAATATTTAACTTGTGAAAGGATAGGCATTGTCTTTGAGGTAGAGGGAGAATGTATTCAGGGTCTGTGTGGTAGCAGGAAACCTGTGTGGTGGCAGAGTAGGGGAAGACCTATGTGGCACCTATGTGGCTGGTGCTGTGACAACCTGGGGTGTGTGGTGTGGGAGGCAGTTTATGTAGTAGGAAGGGGCATTCCATAAAGAGCTTCATTGTTTTAGCAAAGGTAAGACATGAAGGGTTTTATTCAGAAAGATGATATAATGGATATGCTTTTTAAAGAAAGAAGTTTCTATCCACCACGTAGAGAACAAATGTAGAGGGACAAGAGGGATATGTGAAGACAAGCTGAGAGGTGTAGCAGTAGAAAGACCATAGGCATGGTTCTAGGCTGAGGGTGCTAGTGAGGGTGGAGATCGAGATGCCAGGAAGGAATACCCTTCTTGATTTAAAAATTATTTTCCGTTAGTGAGAGAGAGAAAGGTGTGAGGTTGTCTCCTAAATTTTGGGCTCCTTGGATGGTAGTTTAATTCACTCAGTTAGAGGTTACTAGAAGAACTCTAGTTTTTTTGTGGGGGGAGTATTATGAATTTAGATAACCATGCTGTTGAATTTGGAGTCCTGATGTGGTGCTGTGGATTAATGTGTCAGACTGAAAACCTGTTTGAACTGCAAAGTTGGTGGTTCAAGATTACCAACTGCTCCTTGGAAACCCTATACAGGGTCGCTATGGGTTGGAATTGACTTGATAGCACTTAGCAACAACAACACTGTTGAATTCGATACATATCTTTCTGGTGTTTTAATTGTACTCCTGGTGTGGTGCTGTAGGATCAGCAATGCACTTTGCAATCAACTAACAACAAGGTCGACAGTTCAAATCCACCAGCTGCTCACTGGAATCCGTATACAGGATCACTCTAAGTCAGGACTGACTTGATGGCACTTAACAACAACAAATGAAGAATCTAAATGACAGATGACAATGTAAACATGGAATTCATAAGAACAGTTCGACTGGATTTAGAAGTTTAACAGGAATCTCTGTGAAGCCCTCAGTATGGATATGCATGAATTCAGATGAATTGTGTGAAACTACAACATTGACAGAGTAGGTGGAAGATGATGAACCAGGAAAGAAGACTGAAAAAGAAATGTAGAAGGAAAACCAAGAGAATATATTTCCCTAGACACCAGAAGAAGATGGTATTTCAGAGAAGACAGAATAATAGTCAAAACAGTATGAAATGCTACAGATGATCAAGTAAGATGAAGGCTGATAAAATTCCATTAAATTCAGAAACATGGAGGTTTTTGGCAATATGAGAAAAAGTAAAGCTAGAAATACAAATGAAATCCAAGTGCAGGAAAACTTTTTGCCCAATACAAAGATATAATATTTTTAGAGCACTGGTCCTTATATGGTGCTGTAGGACAAGTACTAGACTTCTAACCACAACGTTCGTGGTTGAAAGACACCAACTGCTCTTTGGAAATCCTATACAGGGTCGCTATGAGTTGAAACCTACTTTACGGTACTTAACAACAATAACTGTAATTTGAACTTCAACATAAAGAAAACAAAATTCTCACCACTGCTCTAATATATAACATATTGATAAAGAAAATATTGGACACAGGATATCCGGTTCTTCTGAGCGTTTCAGGATCTGACGGAGAGGGACGCTGCCCAGCAGTAGACTCTGCCTCTGCTGTCCAAGACGCAGTTCCCGCGGTGTGTGAGTGAGCCCGGAATAGCAGCAGCATGCAGAATCTTAGCGTTCTTTAGCACAATCTTCCTTATTAGGGAACTTTGAATTGACATGAAATGACGAAGTCAGACATTGAAATCGAAACAACTATAAAGTATGATTCAATCATCAAATCATCACTTGAATTTTATAATCTCTAATGTTTAAGGCAGATGTGAAATTGAGGTGCTGCATTCCAGAACTTCAATATGTCACTTTTTCTTCTTCTCCTTAACAAACCACCAGTAGTTCATTTTTAAAGGTTTTTGTTTTTCCCACAAAGAGAATAACTTCACTAAATTTTGTTTCTTTGTTTGCAAAAGAATCTTCATTAAAACACAAACAATGTTTAACTATGCACATGATGTGACCAGATCTTCTTGAAAATATTCCTCTTAGTAGGAACTCTTTGTTTTGAACTCTTGGTATGGTCAGAATATAATATTTCTGTAATTAAAAGTCTTTCCAGTTCTTGGGGCTATAATTATAGCTTTGGGGGGGATGAAATTTATGTTACTATCCTGCTCAAAGTATTATTATGGTTTCTAGAAATTACACTGGCAAGTCCTGCAGTAAACTTCTAGTGCACCCGCTCTCTCTCTTTTTAAAGCTGTGGTTGAAGATTAACCTGGTTTTTGCTGATTACCAGATTTCTAGATAAACACCGACATAGTATGATAAAGCTAGCTTCTTGGGTGCAGACACAACCAGAAGGCCTGACAGTTAGAAGTGTAAATTACTAGCCTCCAAACCAGCGGCTTTCCTGGTGCATATCTACTATGTAGTCACTTTGATTCATGTGTGTTTTTCTCAGTCATGGGAAGTTTTATAAAAGATACCCTTGTTTTTCATCTTCCATGACCTTTTCTGTTGGGAGACATCTAAAGTGTATTAAAGTGCATGCTTGTACTTTGCAAAAAGAAAATATCGAAGTTTAACAAGAATTAAATTTTCAAGTATTTAATGTTTCTTGGAACTACTATCAACATCAGTGGAAGCAGCACTCAAGAAATCAAATGATACATTGGGCAACTCTGCTGCAAAAGACCTCTTTAAAGTGTTAAAAATCAAATATGTCACTTTGAGGACTAAGATGTGCCTGATCCAAGCCATGGTGTTTTGAATACCATATGCATGCAAAAGTTGAATAATGAATAAGGAAGACCAGAGAAGAATTATGGTGTTGGTGAAGAATATTGAATATACCATGGACAGCCATAAGAACAATCAAATTGTGTTGGAAAAAGTATAGTCATAGTTCTCCTTAAAAATATGACTGGTACAGAGGGCTAGAGCTGAGAGTGAAGTGTCTAGCTGGTAGGAAGTGAGGGGAGATGCACAAGAACGTCCAAACTTGTAGATAGTACCCATTTGACCTAATTTTAATGGCTTGATGATCAGAACTCAACTAGAGGAAGATTGAAAAAAAAAAGTTTTTGATAAAGGAAATAAGTGTAAATTGCTACAATTTAATGGACTTGTCCTATACTTATGGATGCAGTAGCTCAGAATACTAACTGACAGGAAAGGAGGCTTCACATCAAGGATCAATCCTATCCCCTCTGTATACAGGGTTAATAGGGATGGGCAACTTAGACATTGGCTACCTAAAATGGGGGTGGGGGGTGGGGGCAGTGCTATTAAGGCACCAAGTAACTAGCTTACAAGTTTTCAAGAGGGAGTTTTGTTTCAGAGTGTGCAGAGGAGGGTAGAATCTCCACTGTGTAGTTCTCATCTTGTCTAGACTGGTCTGGTGAAAAGAGATGGGGTTAAGATTCTTATAATTCAATAGTGAGTAATTGTTTTCATGACTAATTGTGACTGTCATACCTGTAAAGGTAGAAGTTTTGTAACAAAAATGGAGTAGTTAATCTTACAGTCCAGGAACAGAGGACCTTAGGACCATCAGGGAAGAAAAGCACAAACGGAATGTGGTACCTTATCCAGAGAAGTAGCAACACCAGAGATGGAGACAGAGAGGAGGACATGGAGAAATAGAGCAGCTGAGGACTCTGTACTCATGGAAAGAGAGGGACTGGGTGCTGGAGGCCAGTAAGCAGACTTGCAAAATGTGCCCTTTGGTTGTTTAAATTATTACATATTCCTGAGTGTTTTTGTGTATATCTCACCCCACCCCCCAAAAAAACAAAACAAAAAACAAAGAGAATAGAAGCAAATACTTTTGAATGATGATGCATGGAGGGGATTGTAATCATTACAAATGAAATGATGAGTGTAAAATCAATGTTCTCCCATGTAAACTATCACTCAATCCACAATAAAAACCTTAACAACAGAAACAACAAAAAGTATGGCTGGCAAGACTTCATCTTACATACTTTAGAAATGTTATCAGGAGGGATCAGTCCCTGGAGAAGGACATCACATTTGGTAAGCAGAGGAGCAGTGAAAATGAGGAAGACTCTCAATGAGATAGATTAAAACAAGCGACTTCAATAATGGGTTCAAACATAAGAGTTCTTGTGAGGATGGGTAAGGACTGAGAAACTTTGTGTTCTGTTGTCCACATGGTTGCTATGAATCAGAACTGACTTGACAACACCTACCAACAAAAGCAACTGTAATTTTAAATCCCAAAGAAATATTGACCTCTGGCCTGTTTGAATCTACAAAGAGATTTGCCATATAGATATTTTTGGAAAGATATGTAGCTTTCTGTACAAACAATTGTGTAGAGAAAAATGTAACAAGTTGATGTGTGGAGGAAGAAAAGGAATCAGAAGACCTGAATGTTAATCTTTGTTCCTTCTTCATTAGCTGTGATGGAATCACATGTATCACGTTGACTGTCTGAATTACAATTATGCATCTTTAAGACTACAGGCTCAGATATGATTCCTTAGCTAGTTGTAGAACTGCAGGGCAGTCTTCAGACTCTCCTGCCACTTCTACCGCATATGAGGGGCACTTTATTTCTCTGAGTTTCTATTTGTTTTCATGTGAAAATAAGGTAGTTCTAGGAGTCCTGGTGTCATGCTGTAGGTTTATGTGCTAGATTGCATTTGTTTGAACCACAAGGTTGGTGGTTCAAGCTCGCCAGTCACTCCTGGGAAACTGTCTGCAACATCACTGTGAGTCAGAACTGACTCAACAGCACTTAGCAGCAAGGTTTCTTTTAGGGTCATTTTCTGTTTCAAAACTGCAATAATTATTTTCATTAAGGTGAACTTTAATTTTTGTCTGCTCACTTAACATAATTAGACAAACTCTCAGCACTGGATGAGCAAATTCTTCATATGCTTTTCTAAAATCATAACAGTTTGCCTTCCCACTTGCCTTTAATTCTCTGTACATGAGCAAGTGAGCAGTCACAGTCCTACACCTATGGGTGAGCTCATGCTTACTCCCCTAGGCTCTCTCTCTTCAATAATGGCCTCTCCCCTTACAACACAAGGGTCTGCATTTTCAGGAATAAACACAGTTGGGAATGATGATTCCCTGGTTTTATAAAACCTCTAAGGTACATTAGATAATGTTCATTGATGGGAGTAAAACTCAATTATCCTCTGCGCCAGTAGTTTTTATGTCTCATAAGAAATGCTGTTGGCAAGATCACTGTATATTTGAAAGCTGTTTGGAAACAATATATTGATGGAATTGTCTTCATCAGAAAGTCATTAAATGTTTGTTTATGCATTTTGGTGGCTCTATCAAAACCTCTAAGCTCTACCATTGTAATATCTTTGGTTCTTTTATATATATATATAATAATGTGAGGGAACTAACTTTGCAACAAAGGGGCATATATTCTAAAAGTTCTAAAAACTCACTATATTCCGGGAGGACAGAAACTTTAAGAATTATACTTCAATGGGAGAAAATAATGAGAAAAGCAATATTAGTCATTTTGTATTCTATGTTGTTATTGTTATGTGCCATGGAGTCAGTTCCAACTCATAGCGACCCTGTACAGGGTTTCTGAGGTTATAAACATTTACGGGAGCAGAAAGTCTCATCTTTTTCCTGTGGAACAGCTGGTAGTTTCGAACTGCTGACTTTGCGGTTCACAGCCTGAGTCATAACCACTATGCTACCAGAGCTCCTCTGTATTCTAGAGTGCCAATGAAATAATTAAAAACATGCTAATTTAATCTAACTGTGGATATGATGAAAAATCATTAAATTTAGTTTGTACAGAGTATATAAACTTTTGTTTTTAAAACCATTTTAAAATCTTAGGATATTAAAATGTTGAAAGTTGATCTACTAGAATATGTACAATACCCATCATATATGCACACAGACAAAAATATAGATAGTATTACAATATAGAGAATGAAAAAAAAATTAATACTGAGAGCATGCCATGGTATCTTTGAGAATCT
Source organism: Chrysochloris asiatica (assembly GCF_000296735.1). Taxonomy (NCBI): domain Eukaryota; kingdom Metazoa; phylum Chordata; class Mammalia; order Afrosoricida; family Chrysochloridae; genus Chrysochloris; species Chrysochloris asiatica. The sequence goes on along the minus strand of NW_006408640.1, from coordinate 3,017,644 downwards.
GATGAGCGGTAAATGTTTTCTCGCAAGACAAAGGCACATACACAAAGCCAGGCACATCACCCAAAATGTGTGGACCTAGGTTAGGGCATTAATATCAACAATAAACCAAAGTATGATGTAGTTGTGGTTCAAAAGATGGCTCAGTACAAGAACACTGCCATGGAGTGTTGCTTTAGTTTAGACACATTCTTCTATTAAAAAGAAAAGAAAACAAAAAAAAAACAAAACTCTTAATTGTGATTTAGGTGAAAGTTAATAGAGCAAATTGGCTTTCCATTCAATAATCAATACACATTTTGATTTATGGCATTGAGTTCAATCCTCACAATGTAACGGCTCTTTTCTCAGTTCTTCCCTGTGTTTACTACTTCCATTAGTTCTCCTTTCCTATCCCTTCATCTCTTCTGAGTTTTATCCTTAGGCAAATGATGCCCTTTCAATCTTGTATGGTTCTAAGGAGTGTGTACCTCTCTGGTGTTATTGTTTATCTTTTTATTTTTTAAAGGTTTTTATTGTGAACTGAGTGTTAGTTTACATGGAAGAACATCAGTTTAACACTCATCGTTTCATTGCAATGATTACAATCTCCTCCCTGTATCATCATCCAACAGTATTTGCTTCCATTCCCTCTGGTTATTTTGTTTGTTTTCGGGTGGGGGTGGGGTGGAGGCAGGGATGTACACAAAAACACTCAGGAATATATAATAATTTAAACAACCAAAGGGCACATTCTACAAGCCTGCTTCTGGCCACCATCACTCAAACCCTCTCTTTCCATGAGTCTAGAGTCTTCAGATGCTCCCTCTTTCCATGTCCCCATCTCTGCCTCCATTGCTGGTGCTGCTGCTTCTCTGGATAGGATCCCGCATTCCTCTTGTGCTTTTCTTCCTTGATGGTCCTAGGGTTCTCTGTTTCTGGACTGTAAGATTAACTACTCCTCCATTTTTGTTACAAAAACTTCTACCTTTATAGTTGTGACAGTTGCAATTAGTCATGATAATTACTTACTATTGAATCATAAGAATTTTATCCCCATTTCTTTTCACCAGAGCCCTCTAGACTATATGAAAACTATTCAGTGGGGACTCTACCTTCCCCTGCACACTCCTTTTTTTTTAAAGTTTTTATTGTGAATTGAGTTATAGTTTACATGGGGGAACATCAGTTTTACATTCATCATTTCATTGCAATGATTACAATCTCCTCTGTTCATCATCATTCAACAGTATTTGCTTCTAGTCCCTCTGTTTCTTTGTTGTTGTTGTTTTTGTTGTTGTTTTTGGCCATGGAGATGTACACAAAAACACTCAGGAATATATAATCATTTAAACAACCAAAGGACACATTCTGGAAGCCTGCCTCCTTGCTGCCAGCACAGAGTCTTTCTCTTTCCATGAGTCTAGAGTCTTCCATGCCCTCATCTCTGTCTCCATCTCTGGTGTCACTGCTTCTCTGTTATTGTTTATCTTTTAGGCCTGTCTATTGATTGACTATAAATTGAACTACAATGGTGATTACAGTTCCAGACTTAAAGCATGTCCAAGGGCTATAGTCATAGGATTTTACCAGTTTATATCAGACCAGTGTTGTTTGTCTTGTTTTTAAGTTATTTTGAATTTTGTTCCACATTTTTCTCCCAATCTATTTAGGATTTTCTATTGTGATCTCTTTCAAAGAGGTGAGCAGTGGTTGCTGTAAACTATCTAGTTCTTTTGGTTTTAGAGTCATGGAGACTGGGATTCAAGGAGTCCATTGTCCTTTGAACAAATTGTTTACTTTCCTCTTTGATTTCACTCTTCTTTACTCCAGACTAATAATTGGATCTTAAAATTTTGCTCACAGGCTTTTAAGACTCCAATCTCTACATACCAAAGTAGAATGCAGAACATTGTCTTTGTGGATTATGCTCATGTTATGCCAATGACCTTGATATCTCATGACATTATTATGGTTCTGACCTTCCAGGCCCAACAAGTCATTCACTCAAGGTGTCTGGTTATGGTTAAGAAGTTTTAATAACTTTGCCTTCCGTATGCTCTACTATAGTCTTGGATATATTTACATATATGCAAATACATATATAGACATATCCTCTTTCAAACCTGTATATTCTTGTGGATTCACCTTCCTGCATCTATCCAGCTTTCTTGTTTATCTGTGTGTTCACTTTTATTATTACTGTTATATAGGAGTGTGTATGTATTAGTATTTAACTTTATTACCTTTAACTCTTTTGTTACTTCCAGTGTCTTCCTTAGCCTTAATTATTTTGTGTTGACCTCCCTCTTACTGCCTTTCCCTTCATCCAAATTACTATGTGTCTTGGTGTGGTGCTATAGGATAAAGCACTGGACTTCCAGGTTGGTTTGAACTACAAGGCCAGCAGTTCAAACACACCAGCTGCACCTTGGAAACCCTGTACAGGGTCTCTATGAGTTGGAGCCAACTTGACGGTACACAACAACAAGCAACAACAATCGGTTGAAGGGAAAGGACAGGTAAATCACTAACTAGAGGGTTGTTATGTACCATCAAATCTATTCTTACTTGTAACAACACTGTATAGGGTTTCTGAAGCTTTATATTTTTACAAGAGCAGAAAGCTTCATCTTTTTCCCATGGATCCCCTGGTGCTACGAACCATGATCTTTGTGGTTCACAGTCCAGTGCTTATCATCTGGAGTCACTGCATTCCAAACTAGAGTGTTATCCTACAAGAAAAACTATAGACAGAATCAACAGGACAAGAAGCTGGTTCTTTGAAATAATTTATAAAATTGACAAACCATTGGCAAACCTAATAGAAGAGAAGACACAAATAACTCTCATTAGAAACCACATGGGTGATGTCACAATGGAACCAAAGGAAATCAAAAGGATAGTAACAGAATACTATCAAGAACAGTACTCCAACAAATTCAAAAACTTTGAAGAGATGGAGACATTTTGAGAAAATCATGACCTATATAAACTTACACAGAGTAAAGTAGAAAACCTGAACAGACCTGTAACAAAAGAAGAAATTGATCAGGTCATCAAAAACTCCCAACTAAAAGAAGTCCAGTCCCAGATGGCTTCACTGGTGAGTTCTACCAAAAATTTGAGGAAGAGCTATCACAAATTCTACTCAAATTATTCCAGAATACAGAAGAGGATGGAAAATTCCCTAATATTTTTTAAAAAGCCAGTATAACTCCCATACCAAAACCAGGGAAGGACATCACTAAGAAAGACAATTATAGACCAATATCCCTCATGAACATAGACATAAAAATTCCCAAATCCTAGCTAACAGAATCCAGCAACACATCAAAAAACAATAATGCATCATGACCAAGTGGGTTTCATAAAAGGATGCAAGGATGGTTCAAGATTAGAAAAACAATCAATGTCATCCACCATATAAATAAGAAAAAGGAAAAGAACCACATGATCATATCAATTGATCCAGAAAAGGCATTTGACAAAATCCAACATCCATTCCTGATAAAACACTCAACAAAGTAGGAATTGAAGGGAAATTTCGCAACATAATCAAGAGCATATATACATAACCACCAGCCTGCATCACTCTCAATGGAGAGAAACTGAAAGTCTTCCCTCTGAGAACAGGAACCAGACAAGGATGCCCTTTGTCACCATGCTTATTTAATACTGTATTGGAAGTCTTAGCCAAAGCTATATGGCAAGATAGAGAAATTAAAGGCATACAAATTGGCAAAGAGGAAATAAAACTCCCTCTATTTGCAGACAGTATGATCCAATACATAGAAAACCCCAAAGACTCAGTAAAAAACTACTAGACCTCATTGGAAGATTCAGAAGAGTGGCAGTAGTATAAAATCAACATACAAAAATCAGTTGCATAGAGTGTTATCCCATAGTACCACACCAGGACTCCTTCAGCCCCTTGTTGTTGTTGTTGTTGTTAGGTCCCATTGAGTTGGTACCAACTCATAGTGACCCTATGCACAGCAGAAAAAAATACTGCCTGATCCTGGGCCAACCTCACTACTGTTGCCACGCTTGAGTCCATCAATGCTGCCACCTGGCCAATCCAGTTCACTGGGTTTTTCTCTGACCCTCCACCTTACCAAACATGATATCCTTCTCTAGTGACTGGTCCCTCCTGACAATATGTCCAAAGTATGAGAGATGAAGTTTGAACATCTTGGCCTACAAGAAGCACTCTGGTTGCACTTCTTCCAACATGGATCTGTTGGTTATTTTGGCAGCCCATGACACTTGCAATATTCTCCTCCAACATGATAACTCAAATGCATAAATTGATCTACTGTCTTCCTTATTCACTGTCCAGCTTTCACATGTATATGAGGTTATTGAAAATACCATGGCTTGGGTCAGGTGCACCTTAGTCCTCAAGCTAACATCTTTGCTTTTCAACACTTTAAAAAGGTCTTGTGCAGCAGATTTGCCTAATGCAATACATCGTTTGATTTCTTGACTGCTGCTTCCATGAGTGTTGATAGTTGATCCAAGAAGAATGAAGTCCTTTCTCCATTGATAAGAATGTTGTTTATTGGTCCAGTGGTGAGGATTTTTGTTTTCTTTACATTCAGATGTAATCCATACCAAAGGCTGTGCTCTTTGATCTTCATCAGGAAATGTTTTAAGTCCTCTTCACTTTGAGCAAGCAAGGTTGTATCATCTGCATATCGCAGGTTGTAATGAGTCTTCCTCCAATCCTGATGCCATGTTTTTCTTCATATAACCCAGCTTCTCAGATTATTTGTTCATGTTGAATAAGTATGATGAAAGAATACAACCTTGTCACAAACCTTTTTTAATTTTAAACCATTCAGTGTTCCCATGTTCTGTTTGAACAACTGCCTCTTGGTCCATGTACAGATTCATCATGATACAACAAACTGACAGATAAGTGGTGGCCTTCAGCCCCTAGCAACCTTCAAATAATGTTTTCTTCTTTGTATAAACTTTTCTTGCCTTTTTATAGTAGGGGTTTCAGACAATATTTCATTTTTGTGATTGACTAATTTTACTCAGCATAATGTCCTCTAGGTTAATCCATGGTATGAGGTATTTTGCAGATTCATCATTATTCTTTACCATAATCTGTTTATCCATTTATCTGTTGATGGACTCTTGGTTGTTTCCATTATTCTGCTATTGTGAAAAATGTTGCGATGAATATGGATATTCATCTATCTATTTATGTCATTTTGCTTATTATTATTTTTTTTTTAGACTATATCTGTAGTGTGTGATTGTTGGATCATAAGATATTTCTATATAAAACTTTTTGCCATATTGTCTTCCATAGTGGTTGTACCATTTTACAGTCCCAACAGCAGTGGGTTCAAATCTCTCTATATCTTCACCAGAATTTTTTTTTGTTTTTGACATTTTCTATTAATACCGGGATGAGATGATTATCTCATTGTTATTTGATTTGCATCTCTCTAATACCTAATGTTAGAACATACACTACTGGTGGTAATTATAGGGTTTTTATTTTTGCTGTTATTTTTCTAATTATTAGAGATGTTGGATTAAGGTATTGATTCTAGTTCTTTTTTTATAAATTTTCATTTGAGCACTGCTTTTGCTATGTTCCAAAGATTTTGGTGTGTTGTGTTTTCATTCTCATTTGATCCAAGGAATTTTTTTTTAGATTTTTATTTCTCCCATTATCCAGTAATTTTTAAGCAGGGTGTTATTAAGTTTCCATGTATCTGATGTTTTTCCCTTTGATCCTTCTGTTGTTGATTTCTTACTTTACAGCACTGTGATCTAAGAAGAAGATTTGTAGTATCATGATGTTTTAAAATTTGCTGAGACTTGCTTTGTGGCACAATAGATGCTGTATTCTGCAGATTATTTTTTCTGTGCTGGGAAAGAATTATAGTATGTTGTTTTGGTTGGAATGTTCTATACACATCTATAAGGTCTAGTTGGTTGATTTTTTAATTAAGATATTCTGAATCTCTGTTGAGTTCTTTTGATATGTTCTGTCCTTCAAAATTGCTGTGTTGAAGTCTCCTACTATTTTTATAAAGATGTGGTGTTGGTTCTCTGTACGAAGGACTTCTTTTAGCATTTCTTGTAAATTTTATTTTAATTTCTGTTTATCTGGAACTGTCCTAATTTTGTCATCATATTTGAGGAACAATTTCTAGGTTGGAATGTTTTTCCCTTTCAGGGTTTCATATATGTCACCGAATTGCTTTCTTATCTGCATGTTTTTAGCTAAAAACTCAGAACTTAGTTTTATTGGCTCATTTTGTGAGCTACTTTCAGGATTCTTTGTCTTCAGTTTTGGAAAGTTTGATTATGACATCATACTAGGGTCTATCCTCTGCAGTTCGTTGAGATTTCTCAGGGTATGATACAAAAAAATAAAATAAAATAAAAAGAAGAAGAAGAAGAGGAAGAAAAAATAAAATAAGTAAAATCAAGGGGGCTAGAGAATGAAGGAGCTCTGGTAGCGTAGTGGTTACGAATCGGGCTGCGAACCTTAAGGTCAGCGGTTCGAAACTACCAGCCGCTCCGTGGGAGAAAGATGAGGCTTTCTACTCCCGTAAGGATTTACACCCTCGGAAACCCTGTACAGGGTCGCTATGGGTCGGAACCGACTCGACGGCACTTAACAACAACAACAACAAGAGAATGAAGACCTAAGAAGAAAGAAAAATAGTAAAAGGAAAAAGAAAAAATGAAAGAGAAAAATGAGGTGTGTGTGTGGGGGGAAAGTGGCACAGTACTGGTGCAAGTACTAGCAGCCAAACATGACTGCAGTGGAGTGCTCTCTCCAATGAAACGTGCACTAGTAAACACTAAGGAACAGGGGCTGATGCAGAATTGGAAGTCTGTGGAGCACCTGTTCCATGGGATCAAAAAAATGTGGGTGAAAGAGGAAGAAGATAAAAGAAAAGAAATGAAAAAGGGAAAAATGAAGGATGAGAAAGGAAAAACTAAGAAAAAATAACAACAACAAAAAAAACCATGAAAGAGTACTGATAAAAATATCAGCTCCTGAGCATGACTACAGAGGGGATGGGTGGCTGGAGCTCACCCTCCTGAAGCTTGCCTGCCATCTCAGAGGAGTGTGAGTGAATACTGCTGATATGGGGAAGGGGACGAGCTCTGTGGAATAAAAAACAAGGTTATGGAAGAGGAAGGGAAAAAGAAAAGAACTAACGGAGAAAGACAGAAGTAAGAAGAAAGAAAACAGAGCTAAGAAACATACACACAAAAGCAGTACAGTACTGGTGAACATGCTAGCCACCAAACACTGTGGCGGCAGTGAGTGCACATTACTGAGCTGAGAGGGGCAGGGTGGGTGCTGCTGAGTGTGGGGACAGAGGAGGGGGCTAAGGATAAGAGGTGGGGAGAGGGAAGTGGAAATAAAGAAGAAAAGGCATAAAGCAGGGAAAGGGAAGAACTAAGAAGTGAGACAAGGAAAAAAGAAAAGAATAAAAGATGGCACAGTACTAGCAGTGGGAGTGGGTGACTGGTTTGAACAACTGCCAGACAGGTAGGCATTAGAGGAGCCACATTTCTCGTTACTGGGAGGTTGTGCAGTAAAGTGCTGAGTAAGTAGAGTCAGTTATCTGGTTCCTGCTATAAACACAACACTGCTTGAAATTATTTGGAGTGGTTACACTGTGCTGGTTGACAAGTTCACCATTCTATATTCCTCCTTATTCATTGTTTCCATTCAGTCTCTTCCTCTAATTGGTATTTGATCTTACTTCTTTTCTCTTTCTTGTGACGCTCCTAGTTCCAGGATTCTCATACATATTTGGTTCACTTGATTTTTCAGGGCTTTGTTGGAGAGGGTCTTCATAGTATATCTGTATAGCCCACCATTTTGGATCCTCTTATAATCATCAAATATTTTTTTTAAATTGTTGATCAGAGACAGAATAGTAACACCAAAGACTAAGTATAATGAAAGGCAGCAGCAAAAGACTTAGATGGAGAAAGAAGCAGAATATTAGTTGGATATTTGAAAATATAGATGAAATAACTCTTAGCCTCAAAATTTTACTTAATGTTATATCAGCTTATAAAACAGAGAATACAGAATTATAAAAATTCAAAACTAGAGAGCTTAATAACCATCTAAAGTTGTTTTAGACTTGTGGTGTGGTGTTCCTGGTTAATGCAGTAAACTGCAACATCAATTTGGGCTATTAAGGCCGGCAGTTCAAACTCACCAGCTTCTCCTTGGAAACCCTGAACAGGGTCGTTATGAGTTGGATCCCGACTCAGTGGTACTTAGCAACAGCAACAACCACAAAGTTGTTTTAGAGATTAAAAAATAATTCCAAAGATTTAAAATGACATGACCACAATAGCATGTGCTAACATATAATCAATTATTTGACTCCCTGTGATCTCATTGTGGCAGAGTAGAACTATGCCACAAGGTTTCCAATAGCTGAATCTTTTGGAAGTAGTCTGCCAGACATTCTAAAGTACCTATGGGTGGGCTTGAACTTCCAATCTTTCCGTTAGCAGTTAAGTGCATTAACCATTTCCACTATCCATAGACTCCAGGCTAACATATTAAGTGCTTAATGTGTACTAAACACATCTCTAAGTATTTTATTTGTATGACTCTCATAATAATTATATATTATTATATACAATTTACAAATGAGAAAACATGTACCGCCAATGATAGAGCTGAGACTTAAAACCAACACTGGGAGAGTACAGAATCCACACTTACACCATATCAAATACCACTTCCCCAGAACAAAGCAGATGGGAGAACAATTAGGCAGATTTGAATGGGTTAAATGGGACGGAGGTAAATAATGATGTATACACAACCTTGGAACAACAGGGCTCTGGAATATAGAGATTGAGATATGGTTGGAATGGGCAAAAGGGGGGAATAATGTTAAGATGCTTGGCTGTCTTTTGAATCTTGGTTTACCTTGCATTATATTATAAAATAGACACTGGAGGGGGAGAGAAAGGAATAGCCAGAAACATCACCATAGAAAGCTTGTAACTCTGTCTTCTGCCTATAACTGATTGGAATACCTAAAATGGGGCTACAATATGCCCAGTGAAGGAGGCTTCCTGCAGAGCCTCTGCATTACATAAGACTATAGGTGGAAACCTGAACCACATCCAGATCTTCAGAGATGGGAAATTTCCACTTGAAAGGATGAGCAGACCAGCCTGGAGCGGCTAGAAGAACAGAAGATACTTCTTGAAAGAAAGACCTATAGGAAAAATACAAAACATTAGAGGCAGACCAACTGTTACTACAAGAACAAGCAAGTTGCTTGCCCAGGAGACACCAAGGCAAGTGGGTGGGTATCTTCAGTGCAGACCCTCTTCCAAGACTAAGACTCAATGGGAATACACGCTCTGATTGGTTACCATGCTCGTCACCCATAAGGGAAAGTGAGGGAAAAATAACAATGAAGTGGCAAGATAAGCCTTACAACGTTCAATAGATTCCTGTGAACCTGAGTGGAGACCTGGTCAGCCAGCAGTGTGGCAAGACTTGGGGACTCTTGGGCCCAGAGTCAGTGACACAGCCACAGAGGACTAGAGTGGAGAGTGAAGCATCCAGCTGATAAGAAGAGAGGGGATATGAGCAAGAACACCCACAGTTGCAGATAATACCCATTTGACCTGGCTTCAATGACTGGATGATCAGAGCTCAACCAGAAGAGGAAAAAAAGCATAATCTGATACAATTTGATGAACTTGACCTACACCTATGGATGCAGTAGCTCAAAAGAGAAACAAATCCTTAAAGCAAGAATCATCCCCACCCCTCCACACACAGAGTAGACAGGGGTGGGCAACTTGGACATTGGCTACCCAAAATGGGGAGGGGGAGCGGCTACAAAGGCAAGAAGTGACTGGCTTACAAGCTTTCAAGAGGGAACCTAGATCCAGAGGGCCTGGAGGAAGGTAGAATCTCCAGTGAGTAGTATCCAATCTGTCTAGGCAGGACTGATGAAATGAAACACAGATAGGTCTCTTGTGATACAATAGTGAATAATTGTTATCAGGACTGAATGTGAGGGTTGGAAATGTAAAGGTGGACATTTTATAGCAAGGAGGGGAGTGATTAACTTTTCAGTCGAGGAGTGGAAGTCCCTAAGACCATCAATGGAGAGGAGCAGAGAGCAGGACCCTACCCAGAGAAGCAGTGGTGCCTGAGATGGAGGCAGAGACGATGACGTGGAGAGATGGAGCAGCTGGAGACTTGAGATCCAGAGAGGGAGAGGGGCTGTGTATTGACGACCGGGGGCGGGGGGAGGGGAGGAAGGCTTGCAGGGTATACCCTTTTGTTGGTTGATGATGCATGGAGGGGATTGTAACTGTGACAATGGAATGATATACGATAGAATGAATGTAAAACTAATGTTCTCCCATGTAAACTATCACATAATTCACAATAAAACATTTATGAAAAAAAAAATACCACTTCCCCCTTTAAGTGTGAGCAGTTGAGCTTTGGAGTGACCAAGAATTGATTATTTAAACTAAACATGAGGATACTAAATGGTTAAAATCAAGAAAGGTATGAGTCAGTGTTGTATCATATCACTATACTTAGTCAATCTGTATACTGAACAAACAATCCAAGAAGCTGTATTTTATGAAAAACAGCATGGTATCAGGATTGGAGGAAGACTCATTATCAGCCTGAGATACTCAGATGACACAGTTTTATTTGGTCAAGTGAAAGAGGATTTAAAGCACTTGCTGATGAAATGTCTTCCAGTTGTAAGTAGGGATAATACCTCAACATAAGACAAAAATCTTCATAACTGAACAATAAGCATAACCATAATAAATGCAGAAACTATTGAAGTTGTCAATGGTTTCATTTTGCTTGCATCCACGATCAATACTCATAGAAGCAGCAGTCAAAAATAAAATGACTTATGCATTAGGCAGATTTGTAAAAGACCTCTTTAAAGGATTCAAAGCAAAAATGTTTCTTTGAGGACTAACATATGGCTGACTCAAGGTATGGTATTTTTAATAGTCTCATATGCAAGTGAAAACTGAACAGTAAGTAAATAAGGAAAACCTAAGGACAATTGACCTGGGAGTGTAGTATATTATGAGCTGGACTGTTAACTACAAGATCCACAGTTTGAATCCACTAGTTCTGTGGAGAAAGCTTTCTGCTCCCAGAGATTTACAGCCTCAGAATTCCTACATAGGGTCACTATAAGTTGGAACAAATTTGACAGCATATAACTACCACCACCAAGAACAATTAAAGGAGTGTTGTGGCTCCATGGGAAAAGCACTGAACTGTGAACCACAAGGTTGGTGGTTTGAATTCACCAACCTCTCTGCAAAAGAATGATGAGGCTTTCTGCTCCTGCAAACATTTAAAGTCTCAGAAACCCTATACAGAGTCACTATGTGTTGAAAGTGACTCAACAGCATTTAACGAAAACAATAACAAAGAACAACTGATACATTTGAATTATGGTGTTGGTGAAGAATATTGAATACTGACATAGTAAAACTATTGCTATCTGACTATTTTCTACATATGCAAAAGACACAACTGTGTTGGGTCACAGCAAAGAGGATTTGATACACTTGTTGATGAAGTTCAAAGAATACAATCTTTAGTACAGATTGCAACTCAATGTAAAGAAAACAAAAATCTTCATAATTCAACCAATAAACATCATGATAAACAAATAAAAGATTGAAGTTGTCAAGGATTTCATTTTACTTGGATCTACAACCAATGCCCATGGAAACAGCAGTTGAGAAATTAAATGATGTACTGCATTGGGCAAATTGCTGCAAAAGACCTCTTTAAATGGTTAAGGATTTAAAGAGCAAAAATGTCATTATGCAGACCAAATCATGCCTAACCCAAGCCATGGTATTTTCAATCACTTCATATGCATGCAAAAGTTGAACAGGGAATAAGGAAGACTGGAGAAGAGTTGATGTATTTTAATTAGGGTGCTGCCAAAGAATATTGAAAGTTCCATGGACTGTGAGAAGAATGAACAAATTTATCTTGGAGGATGTATAGCAAGATTTCTCCTTGTAAGCAAGTATGGTGAGACTTCCTCTTATGAATGGTGAACCTTCCTCTTACATACTCTGGATGGCTTGTCAAGATGGACCAGCCCCTGGAAAAGGATACCATGCTTAGTAAAGTGGACAGTTGCAAGGTGAATTGACATAGTGAATGCAACAATGAGCTCAAACATAACAATTGTGAGGATGGTAAAGGACTGGGCAGTGTTTCATTGTGTTGTGCAGAGGGTCACTATAAGTTAAAGCTGACTTAATGGCTTCTAACAAGAACAATTTTGTATATATCTTCCACAAAAATGTGACAATGATGAATGCTGAAGTGTGAGATGAGAGTAATGGTAGCTAGTAAGGTTAAAGGTCATATAGCAGCTTGAATGGACATGATTCTCAGCAGCTTGGTGATTATATAATGATATGATTTCGCAGTTATACAATGATATAGCTATCTTCCATTTAGTGATCTGATGTGATCATCCTCCATTTTCAAATGATGCTGATTTTTGGGTAATTACTAAACTGATCCATGTCCAGATGTGGTGCTTTAGAATAAGCACTGTACTGCTAACCACATAGTTGGCAGTTCAAATCCACTAGTCACTCCTTGGAAACCCTATATAGAGTCTCTATGAGTTGGTACTGACTCCATTGCCCTTAACAACAACAAGCCATAGGTTAGACATAGGTGTACTTTCATACAGGTGTACTTTTGACAGACCAGTTTTCACCAGTGAAAGCAAGGATGGTCCACTAGTAATTTTCATGCAGTACCATAGCGTGTTAAGTAAAAGATTAATGAGCTTGATTTGTTTGTCTGATCTGATATAATGAATAGTAAAATGATCTTAAAGATGGGTTTTAGATGTTTGGACAGGAGCACAATTTTAATGTTTGTTACAGGTGCTATTTTCTGTAGATATGCCTCTATGCTTTTGGTATAATATAATCATATTTGTTATTTGATTTCCCTGGGAAACAGCTTCAGAGGTTGTGAATGTTTATATCAGTGGCCTTTTGTGGAGGATTCTTGGTTAAGAACACCTGTCAGAGGTGAGGAAAGAAGGTGGGACAGGGAGAATTTGAGCTGTGATGCAGACTACAGAGGCCTCAATCGTATGAGGAACTTTGGAGCTAGCTTAGTTTTTCAGAGGCCTCTATGGAGTCCTGGTGTGGCACTGTTGGTTAATGCGTCAGACTGCAAAGCCATTTGAACTGCAAGGTCGGTGGTTCAAGCTCACCAGCTGTTCCTTGGAAACCCTATACAGGGTTGCTATGGGTTGGAATCGACTCCACGGCACTTAAAAACAACAACAACACATATCACTTACCCCGAGGAAATAGCATATAATAAAGAACATATGGTATTAGAGGAAGAAGCTGAAGATTTACTGAAGGCATTTGCAAAAAAAACAAGACTTCAGGAATTGATGGAATACAAATTGAGATACTTCAGCGAACAGAAGGACTACTTGAAGTGTTCACTTATTTATGCCAAGAAATTTGGAAGACAGTTATCTGGCCAATTTACAGAAAAGAATCCATTCTAAAGCAAGGAGACCCAACAGACTGCAATAATTATTAAATAATATCACTAACATCACTTACAAGTAAGGTGATTCTTGTTGTTTAGTGCTGTCGAGTTAGTTCCAACTCATAGTGACCCTGTAAAGGGTTTCCTAGGCTTTAAATCTTCCAAGTAGCAAAAAGTTTCATCTTTCTCCCTTGGAGTGTCTGATGGGCTTGAACTGCAGACCTTGTGGTTCGCAGTCCAGTGCTTATTGTATGGAGCCATCACACTCCCAACGTACTGCTAATGGTAATTAAAAAGCATTTTCAGATAGTACATTGAAAGGGAACTGCCAGAAATTCAAGCTAGATTCAGAAAAGGATCTATAAAACAAACTTGGAAAGTGGAGACACCTGTATTCTATCTAAAATATTTCTCATGCTAGCTTTGATGTTATGGCTAAATTATAACTGAGTTAAAATAAAAGTTCGTTTTAAGCAAGTCCAGAAGATGAAGACTATTATCCAGATAAAACAGGCCATGCCAGTCTTTATGGCCATTGAGAAAGCATGAACTCTGAAGGTCCTGGCATGGGAGTCCGTGGGGGGTGTCTATGCATGGGTGCACTCATGTATGTAGTGTATATGTGTAATGTGTGTATGATGTGTGCATATGTGTGGTGTGTGTGTGTGTGTGTATGTGTGAGATAGAAAGAGAGAAATGTTTGTAGTGGATATTGAAAGTAGTTGTTCAAGGAAAATGAAGGGAAGTTTGATTTTCGTCTAGACCTGCTCAAATTAAAATGGCATAGGAAGCAAAGATAAATTGAGACCCACAAAGTGCTTTGCGAAAGCAACACTACCATCCTGATAGTAAGTCTGATGAGTTTCATTAACTATTTACATAGACTTTGCTAATTGCAAAGGGCATTTGGGGAGTTCTAAGAGGGTGCATACTTTTAATGGGTGAATAGAAATTCTGAGTCTGACAATACAATTTAAAAATAAGTTGGCAAAGTTTAAAAAAGTAAAAAATGTAATGGGCAACATCATGATTGGAGAAAGACTCATTAACATTCTGCAGTGCGCAGATGATATACCTTACCTGCTGAAACCCAGCAAGACTTTAAAGCACTTACTGAAGAAGGTCAAAGACTACCACCTTCAGTACTGATTACACTTCAACTTAAAGAAAATAAAAATGATCACAAATGGACGAATAAGCAACAACATGAAAAGTGGAGAAAAGATTGAAGTTGTCAAGAATTTAATTTCATTCATTGGATCCATGATCAACGCAGCAGTCAAGAAATCAAATGATGTATTACATTGGGTAAATCTACTGGAAAAGACCTCTTTAAAGTGTTAACAAGCAAAAATGCCACTTGAGGATAAAGATGCACCTGACCCAGGTCAAGGTATATTCAATCACCCCATATACATGTGAAAGCTGGATAATGAATAAGGAAGGCTAGAGAAGAATTGATGCATTTGAATTATGGTGTTAGTGAAGAATACTGAATATACCATGAACTTCAAGAAGAATGAATAGATCTGTCTTGGAAGATGTACAGCTAGAATGATTCTTAGAATTGAGGTTGGTGAGACTTTGCTTCACATACATTGGGCATGTTATCAGGAGAGACCAGTCCCTGGAAAAAGACATCATGTCTGGTAAATTAGAGGGTCGGATAAAAAGAGGAAATTCCTCCACAAGATGTATTGATATAGTGGCTAAAACAATGGGTACAAACATATAACGATTGCAAAGGCACTGCTATCCTCTGTTGTACATTGAGTTCCTATAAGTCATAACTGACTCAAGGGCACCTACCACCACCACCAAAAACAGCATTCCCTGTTTTTGCTAACTGAATGAAATCCAAAGAGGATTTTCCCTTTTATGAAAAAAGGCAAAAGAAGAAACTAGCATTCAGCATTTGTTTTGTGGCAGGTCGTTAAAGAGACAATGTGAGCAGCAAGAATGGTACACTAGGTTCCTTCCCCAGTAACTACACGAAACATACATTATTTCTAATTTTAAAATGTTCTATAGTTATCATACCATTTCAGTTTTTACTACATATTGGTGTTATTTTAGATTGTATA
Source organism: Chrysochloris asiatica (assembly GCF_000296735.1). NCBI lineage: Eukaryota > Metazoa > Chordata > Mammalia > Afrosoricida > Chrysochloridae > Chrysochloris > Chrysochloris asiatica. The sequence goes on along the minus strand of NW_006408640.1, from coordinate 3,001,987 downwards.
TATTATTTGGTATGATTTAGTAAGTGGGTTTTAATTTTTTTTTTTTTTTTTTTTTGGTTTGAGAACACTAACATTTTTTCCTCAAGATGTCAGCTTGAGGACTAAGGTGTGCCTGACCCGAGCCATGGTATTTTCAATCACCTCATATTCATGTGAAAGCTGGAGAGTGACTAAGGAAGACTGTAGAAGAATCGATGCTTTTGAGATTTGGTGTTGGAGGAGAGTATTGAAGGTGCCATGGGCTGCCAAAAGAACCAATAAATCCGTGTTAGAAGATGTGCAGCCAGAGTGCTCCTTGGAGGCCAAGATGACCAAACTTCGTTTCTCATACTTCAGAAATATTGTCAGGAGGGAGCAGTCACTGGAGAAGGATAACATTTTTGGTAAGGTGGAGGGTCAGATAAAAAGAGGAAGACACCAATGAGATGGATTGGCCAAGTGGCAGCATCGATGGACTCAAGCATGGCAACAGTAGTGAGGTTGGCCCAGGATTGGGCAGTGTTTCATTCTGCTGTGCTATGAGTCAGTTGCTATGAGTCAGTACTGACTCGATGGCACCTAACAACAAGAAGCTTTTGTAACATAGTGGTTACGAATCGGGGTGCTAATCTCATATTAGCAGTTCGAAATTACCAGCTGTTCTGCAGGAGAAAAATGAGGCTTTCTGTTCCCATAAAGATTTACAGCCTCAGAAACCCTATCCAGGGTTGCCTTCAAGTTGGAAATGACTCCATGGCATATAGCCACCACCACCATGTCTGTTAGTTTATTGTACTTTGTAGGCTGTGTGTTGCTGTGGTGCTGGAAGCTATGCAACTGGCATTTAAATATCAACAGAGTCCATCATCATGGACAGTTTCTAGTAGAGCCTCTAGACAAAGACAAAGTAGGAAGGAGAGGCAGAACACTTCTGAATGGTTACCCACTGAAAACCTTATAAATATCAGTGGAAAAGGGTCTGACATAGTGGCAGATGATGTGTTTACCTTGATATAGATCGAGCAAAGCTTTCAGAATCTTGGTTTCCTTTTGCTGATGGGGCATAACTCAAAGTGAGAATAATTAGAACATGGAATGCATAAAGTATGAATCTAGGAATATCAAAAGTTGTAAAAAATGAAATATAATGAGTAAAGATCAATATCCTAGGCATTAGTGAACTGAGATAGACTGATATTGGCCATTTTGAATTGATTATGCTGGGTCTGACAGGGTTTTATGTCAACTTGACTGATTTGGTCTAACAATTGAGATGTGAAATCTAATACAGCAAAGTTAACTCTATGATGATTGGCTATGAGCAAGCAATCAATTGCAATGTTTCCTTGGGGTTGTAGCCTTCTAATATAATGACACATAGGAAAACTTGTTCTCTCTGTTTTTCACTGGATACCTCAGACTTTATAATTGTGAGCCATTTCTTTGATATAAATTTCTCCATATATGTTATATATATATATATATAGAGAGAGAGAGAGAGACTCCTGGTGTGGTGCTGTAGGCTTAGCACTAGACTGCGAGCAAAATGGTCGAAGTTCAAACCTATTGCTAGCAATGACTAACTTTTGGGGCCTACATCTAGATCTTAAGTAACATCTTGAGTCCTAATAATCATATTTACACTGATTAAAGAATGCGTAATTATTTCAAACCTACCAACTGCTCCTTGGAAATCCTATATTGGGTCACTATGAGTCAGAACCAACATGATGGCACTTAACAACAACTACATATATATTTGTATATAGGAGTTCTGGTGTGGTACCGTGGGATAAATCAGTGGACTGCAAGGTCGGTTCAAACCACAAGATCAGTGTTTCAAACTCACCAGTCACTCCTCAAAAGCCCTATGCAAGATCACAATGAGTCAAACCAACTCGATGGCACTTAACAAATATATATATATATATGTTACTCATCTAGAAAACCCAATATAAGATACTAGGAATGACAAATGGAAAAGTTATGGCATCACACTCATCATCAAAAGGAGTATTTCAAGATCTACTTTGAGTTACAATCCTGGTGTGGCACTGTTGGATAAACACTGGACTGTTAACTTCAAAATTCATGGTTCAAACCCACCAGCTGCTCCTTGGAACATTATACAACATTGCTAGAAGTCAGAATCAACTTGGCATTTAACAACATCAAAACATAAGGAAGACGAGGTAATACCACTTTTGGTCAAATTTATGTAGTAACCACTAAACCCAGTGATGATGAAACAGAAGAGTTCTACCAACTTCTTCAGTCTGGAATTGATCAAACATGCAGTCAAGATGTATTGATAATTACTGGTGATTGGAATGTGAAAGTTGGTAGCAAAGAAGGATCAGTAGTTAGAAAATGTGATAGAAATTTTGCTGGAGCTTACATGATAGAATTTTTCAAGAACAATGACTTTTTTGAAAAATTTAAATAGCTGCTATGCATGTGGCCCTTACCAGATGGAGTAGATAGGAATTGAATTGCTACCTTTGTGTGATGAGACAAAGGAGAAGCTCAATATCATCAGCCAAAACAAGGCCTGGAGCCAAGTGGCCATCAATTGCCCCTATTCAAGTTCAGGATGAAGCTGAAGAAACTGGAGAAAATTAAAACAAGTCCACAAGAGCCAAAATATATCCCACCTAAATTTAGAGACCACCTCAGAAGACATTTGATGCATTAGCCACTAATGACTGATGGTCAGACAAATTGTGGGATGGCATTGAGAACATCATCCATGAAGAAAGCAAAAGGTTATTAAAAAAACAGGAAATAATGAGAAGACTAAAATGAATTTCAGAGGAGACCCTGAAACATTCTCTTTAGCATAGAGAGGCTAAAGTGACTGAGGAAAAATGATGAAGTAAAAGAGCTGAGCAGAAAATCTCAAAGGGAAGCTCTAGAAGACAAAGTAAAATATACATACAATTAAATACAAATATAACATCACTACACTGTCTCAGAGACAACAGACAGTTTCAAGTCACATGAAGAAAGAAGATAGTGTGACTCATAGAATTAGTCAAGGTAAAGAGCCAGAAAATGTTTCTGAGCAAGAAAAGTTATTGGACCTACTTGGTAAGAATTTGAAAGAATGATATTTAGTACCTTCAGCATATTGAATAAAAGATTGAGAAAGCTTCAAAGGAAAGTGAGTAAAACAGAAAATAATATAAGAATTCAGGAAAATGCCATAAAAACAAATGGACAAAAAAACCCTAGAAATTAGAAATAATATAAAACCTGCAACTAGATATTCAGAAGATTAAGTACTAACATACTATCAGAAATGGATAGTATGTTGAAAAAGCAAAGCAACAGATTCAAATGAATGGAAGGCCAAACTAGTGAGATTGAAAAACTATCTCTTAATATTAGTATTCTAGAAGAATAATTACAGAAAAGGAAAAGACTTTGAAGAAAATCTAAAATGTATGTGGGGCATTGTCTTAGGCTGGATTCTCTAGAGAAGCAAAAGCAGTGACGATAATATATGTACATGTAAGAGAGGTTTATATCAGAGAAACTACTCACAGAGTTGTAAATATGGATACAACCAAATTCTGTAGGTCAGATGTCAGGTTAGAGGCTTCTGAAACATGTAGTGGCAGAGCTGGTGAACAAGGATCAGCTGGTCGATGGCAGGCAAATCGGGCAAAAGAACAAATAGATCTGTGTTGGAAGAAGTACAGCCAGAATGCTCCTTGGACTTTGGACATATTATCAGAAGGGACCAATCCCTGGAGAAGGATATCATGTTTTGTAAAATGGAGGGTCAGAGAAAAAAAAAAAGACCCCCAAGGAAATGGATTTGTACAGTGGCAGCATCAATTGGCTTAAATATAGCAATGATTGTGAAGTTGGCACAGGACCAGACAGTGTTTCATTCTGTTGTGCACTGGGTTGCTATCAATTGGTACCAACTCAATGGCACCTAACAACAACAACAACAACAAGAAAATAAAACAAACCTACAAGACTGAATATAGAGGGAGTCAGCATAATCAGTTTAAAACAAAGACAGCTACAAAGCAAAAAAAGGGAATACTATAATTAACAAACTTAACAAACAGTGAGTAAGTCGAGTATAAAATAGTATGCTTTAAACTGGGAAATAAATTACAGGGAAACTTTAAAGAAAATAACCTCTTAAAAACAGTAAGAGGAAAAATATAAAGATTTGGTAACTATTGATAAACCAGCAATGAAAAAAAAAAAATAACAAAGTTCTTGGACTGTTTTTCACTGGCCCTTTGTTTGCCCTTTGTGCCCATTCGAGAACAGTTTTTTTTTTTTTTTTTTTTTTTGTTGTTGTTTTTGAAATGACAATGTCTTCTGCCTTCTATCATACTGAAATTGAAAGAACCATACACCATGTCAAGATGTCAAACGTTCTTTATCTGGCTTTCTGATATATTACTAACAAGGAAAGCTTTGTTTGACCACCTTACTGCCTGTGGCATTCAGGTGTGTACTTGGGTATGGAATGAAGAACCAAAATGCAACAGAGCTTTTGATTTGGGAGCAACTGAAGTGATAACAGACAATCCAACAAAGTTTAAGAATGTTTTACTTATATTTTCAGCATAGAAAAAAAGATGTATTTAAAGACATTCAAAGAAAACCTGAAAAGACCTAAGAATAAAAAGACATGCACTATCATTTCCCTAAGCCATTTCCAGAATAGTAAAAGGTTTAATCAGTTAAGTTCTATTACCTCATTTTTAAGCCTTTCTGAGAATGTAGAAACTAGAAATTTTTTATTTTGAACAATATTGCTTATTTCACATTTGTTAGTAGTTGTTTAAAACGATAACTGATTATAAACTGTATGTAGATTACTGATCAAGATTTGTGTGTATGATGCTGTGTTCTATTATTATAAATAATTCTGAAATCAAAGACTATTGGATAAAGTAGCCTTCACTGGAGTATTGTCAGCTACTTAGTAAGACAACATTATTGAAGGCCATCACAACTCTTCTGAGTTGTCTTATTATTTCTAGGTATATCTCACTTAAAGAAACAAAACACGAAACAAAGGATAGTGCAAGGGAGAGTTTAGACATCAGTGGTATAGTTATCGTGCAAGTTATATGTTGTTAATAGAGCACAGGCTCAAACAAACAGCTGAAAATGTATTACTGGATCAGAAATAAAGTCTATAGACTGTAGCCCAAAATGGTTCTTCTTGATTGCTGTTGCTGATGGAGTTATTTTGTGTGAAATCTTTTTCAGATGTGTAAAAATACTACCATGCCTTAGTATTTTTTTTTTTTTTATTGACAAATACTAGAAATGGAATTACAAATTTAAACTAAGACAAGATTCAAATAGTCATATTTTTATGTTCTTCTAGAGAAATTTTAAATTTCTATTGCTAGCAATGACTAACTTTTGGGGCCTACATCTAGATTTTAAGTAACATCTTGAGTCCTAATAATCATATTTACACTGATTAAAGAATGCGTAATTATTTCTGATATTTATGGAATAAGCCAATTATTCCTGATTTTTATGTGCTTTCTTAGATTTTCTGATGTGACTTCACTTAAATCTGTTTTTAATCTTTTAAAACAATTTTTATGGATTTCAGGTTGGGAGTTAAATATAATCTAGATGAATAAGTGTCTTTTACTAGATTACATCTCTCATTTGGCATTTGTGAGCTAAACAACTATGAAGGATGATCATACTCTCCTATCTACCCCTAGAAGACATAGATAACATTTGATTTTGTTTTTTTGTTTAATTGTAAATAAAGTTTTCCACAAACAAACAAAGAAATCAAAAGACATATTGCATTAGGCAAATCTGCCTCTTTAAAATGTTTAAGAGAAAGATGGCAATTTGAGGACTAAGGTGCGCCTGACCCAAGCCATGGTATTTTCAATAATCTCATATGCATGTGAAAGTTGGATGGACAATGAATAAAGAAGACCATAGAAGAAGTAAAGCATTTAAGGAGAATATTAAAAGTACCATGTAGTGCCAAAAAAGCAAATTGTTTTATTTTGGAAGAAGTACACCTAGAGAGCTCCTTGGAAGCCAGGATGGTCAGACTTCATCTCTCATACTTCAAACATATTATCAGGAGGGAACAGTCTCTGGAGAGGACTATCTTGTTGGGTAAAGTGGAGGGTCAAAGAAACATAGGAAGAACCCCAACTATATGGATTGGCACAGTGGCAGCAGCTGTTGGCTCAAATGTAGCAAAGATTGTGAAGATGGCACGGGACCGGGCAGTGTTTCATTCTGTTGTGCATATAGGATCGTTATGACTTAGTACTAGCTCGATGGCACCTAACAACAACAATGACAGCTGGTAATAGAATTCCTCTTGGGGAAAGAATTGCTTTTCTTAGGAAAAGATCTTGTTAAGTCAAAGACCTTGAAGAGTTAAGTTGCTAAGGAAGAAGTAAAACCGAAATAGGTAATATAGTGGGCCAAGTTCTGAAAGAGCTTCATGAACTCAGATTTGTTGTTGTTGTTAGGTGCTGCCAAGTCAGTTCCGACCAATAGCGACCTTGTGTAGTATTACCAAGGAGTATTGATGGACTTGAACCGTCGACTTTGCAGTTCGGACCAACCTTGCAGTCCAGCACATTAACCCACAGTGCCACACCAGGACTAACTCAGATGGTGGTGGTGGTGGTTATGTGCCATGGAGTCCGTTCCGACTCATAGCGATCCTGTACAGGGTTTCTGAGGCTGTAAATCTTTACGGGAGTAGAAAGCCTCGTCTTTCTCCCATGGAACAGCTGGTAGTTTCAAATTGCTGACCTTGCAGTTCGCAGCCCGATTGGTAACCCCTAAGCTACCAGAGTGCTTAAAAATATGGAAAGCTTCATGAATTTGCGTGTCATAGGGAGTTTGCGTGTCCCTGGGAGTGGTGGCCTCATTTTTTCGGGTCATTGAAGAAGTCCTTACTTTCCACACGGTCTCCTCTGACACCAATCCAGCATGAAGACCTAGGGTGCCTCATAGGGAGGAAGTACTGCCTGCTCACATGCCCTCCACTGACACCATAGAAGAGAGGCCTCATGGCCAGTTGATGAGGATGGAAGTCTAAGCTCCCTACTCCACCTTCTCTAATAGCAAGTGTGCCTGTGCTGGTGGGGAAGGGATTTGTGCTCTGTAACAGGCTGACGAAAGCGGAAGTCTACGTTCTCCATCAGGCCTTTGGGGACACAGTTTTTTTCTGTTGTGTTGATTGGAGTAAAGCAATTCTTTCCTAAACATTTTCTCGTACTAGTTGCCCCTTTTCTGGTCCTTTGGCTAGAGAGAACAGGCTTATGTTGGGCCTTTTTTAGTTTGTATTCATTAGCATTTTTAGATTTCCAGCTACTGGAATATATGAGGGGGGAAAAAAGAAGAAACTTAATACCATGTTGTTTCTAGGGTCCCCAAAGCCTTAGTCAGTCTGCTTTATTCTTTTTACGTTTCAGAGACTTATATTTGCTTCACGTATAATGACCAGGGCGTTCAGTTGTACTTCGTGAAAGATATAAGAAAAAGTACATTTACTCCACCTTCCTGGAAGCAGAAGTTCCACCAGTTAACGATTTAGGATATTATCAGCCATTTGTTTTTCTAAAATATTTAAGAACCTTTTCGCTTTGCCAATCCCTCTAATTGAAGCAAAGTTTCAGGGAGGCAATCAGCAAAGTCAATGAAGCAGTCTTCTAGCACTGTCCCACTGGGATGAAAGAATAAGGATGAAGAAGATAGATAAATCACAAGAGAAAAATCTCTAAGGAAGAAAGATGGATTTGACAGATAACATGGATTTATCTACTCCTTCCATCTGAAAGTCAACCTGGAAGAAAAATAAGTTATCAAGAAAGAGGATGAGCATAATAAACAAGCTGCAGCAGCAGCAGGTCAACCCAGAATGTTTCCGACACAGAATGTAAATTATTGTAAACAAGAATTCATATCTGATAAACTGTATTTTTAACAATTGCATTATGAAAGCTACTAAACCTTTAATTAAGGAACCCTGGTAGCATAGTGGGTCCATGACTTGGGTTGCTAACCCCAGGATCAGCAGTTCAAATCTACCAGTTACTTCATGAAAGATAGGTGAGGCTTTCTGCTCCCATAAAGACTTACAGCCTCAGAAACTCTATACAGGGTCACCATGAGTTGGAACGGACTCCATGGCATATTACCACCACCACCACCAAGGCTTAAATTGTTGGAAGGAAATGAGGAAAAAGGGAAGAAAGGAGGAAAGACTATTTTTGCTCTCGGCCATCTGAAATACCAAAATACCAAACTTACCCATAGGTAGGTTTCTGCCTTATTAAGGTAGAATGCCAAAAGTTATGTGCAAATGACTAGGATCATATTCAACCCTTCAAACTTTCCTTGCTGCTTAAGTCTCTAACAATGATTCTTTTGGGCAGCCTTGCCATGCTGTTTCACCCCTCACTGTAAATGTTTAGATTCACCAGTGAGGTACTTTTCCTCTTCAGCTTACCCCAAAGAACTTGAAAAGTGAATGATCTCTGACAGTTAAACCATAAAACATTCAATGACTCAAAACAAAGCTATACCAATTGACTATGAAGAGAGAGAATGGCTTTCAGGCCAGCAATACCTGAGTAGGCCCCGAAATACTAGTCTTTCTAAAGAAACACTATGCCAAGGAAAAGGGAAATGGTTAGGAATGGAGGGAGAGAAAATGGCAGTAAGGAGCACCATGTCTCCTGCCCTGTGAAAAGAACAAGATGCCCCAACCCCAGACTGCAGGGACCTGTCTGGGTGGTAGGATACTCCTTTAATGGGGCTAGTGCATCAGACACCTTCTATTATTCCTCAAGCAGACTCTGATTATTGGTTTGTCTACAAAAAGAAAATAAGTTGGGTAACCAATTTAATATTGACTCTTCTTAGAGTTACTGTCAATTAATAAATTGGTATTTTGGTTTTTAATCATAAGTCCCTGGTGAATTTGGTGGGTCAGTCCTCCAGTTTAGTCATTTATGAGAACCCAAACAATTGTGCTATTAACCTATAGAGTCTAGTTCCAGGGTGAAGCTCAGCCTGCCTTGACAATCTGTGGGGATCTGCCCAGCAGTCAGTTTTCCTCAGCAACTAACTGTCCCCCAGCTTACTCCCTTTAAGTTTCAGCATGAGTTTTTACCTCCTTCAGAGCACACTCTGAATGCTGTATCATTTCATTAGGTTAGACCCCTGTTGGGATTCCTATTAAGATACAAAGTCCATATTACCAGACCAGACTTTTGCCCCCTGAGTCCCACTCTTGTCCACCCAAGTGAAAATTTAAGTGCCAATTGCCTCATACACAACAGGTAATTGCACCATGCTTGGTTATGTCTGAAGATAGGACACTGGTCAGGAAGTAAAAAAACACAACTATAATAGATTTTGTATTTTAAACTACATTTATAGCCTCTCCAAACATTATGAATCATTACTATTTTAGACTTTGGGTCTGAGACCTGCTGATTAAAAACTGAAAGCATTCAATACTGCCCCCAAATTTAAGTGCATAATAGAACTGTAAGGTAAGGAATGCTTATTTTATTGACATAATTACAAGCATGACTTATGAATCCTGTACAACCAGTCATAAATCATAACATGCTAGTAAGTTTTGTTAGAGCATCAAAACACAACTCAACATAACAGGTTCTTTTTTCTAAACCGGAATAAACTAATGCTATTTATCCATAAACTCAAACCTCTGAAAAAGGGAACTACTTGGGCACACAGGACATAGGTTGTGTTAATCAGTGAATCACTTCAAAAGATGGTTGTATATTGAGAAGGAGTTCCAGGGTGGGGAGTGCAAACTTCATGGTTTACTGTGGTCACCCTAGTTTCCCCTCTCTTCTAAGGAGGAAAGAAAGGGACCTTTAACTTCTTCAGAAGCTACTGCCAGACAGTAAGATCATATTTAGGCTCTCATAGACTTGTTTTAATTTTCTTCAGCTTCAGCCTGATTTTGTATATGAGCAATTGATTGGTCTGTTCCACAGTCTACTGCTGGCCTTGTTTGGTGTCTTCCTATAGTTGAAGCCAATTTGATTCCTGTGTGTTCCATAAGATGAGGTCCATATGTATAGTCACTTTTTATGTTGTTTTTAAGAGGGCATTTGCAATGAATAAATCATAGGTCTTATAAAATTCTATTGTGCAATCTTCAGCATCATTTCAATTACCATATTTTCTAACTACTGATCCTTCTTCTTTGATTCCAACTTTTGCATTTCAATCACCAGGAATTATCAATACATCTTGATTGCATGTTTTATCACCAAATTGATATAGAGGTGCAAAATTGCTTGGGGACTCTTCTAGCCATCATCTTTATGAGTCCATCAGGTGACTGGATGAAACCATACAAATTGGGTGTGTTTCCTCTTTTTCTGGTGGATCTGGGTAAGAGACTGTGGATGAAGATGCTGATAGGATTATATGCGTCAATTGTGAGTGATCATTAAAAGTGTTAATTGACTGCAAAAACATATAACTGTAACTAAGGGATTGGTAAATTTGTCATACTGCTGCATTTAAAATGTGCCATCTCAGAAGCAAGACAAGTGATCTCACTACCATCAAGAAAGAAGAGCCATGTGTGGACGTAACCTTTGAACTCCAGATTCTTGCACATTGAACCTCCTCTGACCCAAGGACAGAAAGCTGTGACTCCATATAGGAATAGCAGAGGAGAGGCAGCAACAGATCCAGAACCTGAAAGAGAATGGTGGAATGAATAAAACTGAGTGCCTTCAGGCAGAAGCCTCACTTGTAGAGTGCCAGGCATCCAGGCATTTAGTTAGGCAGCTGACTCCTAGAACCAGAGAGTAGGCTGAGACTTATAGTGAAGTGGAATGCCCTTTGGGCATTTATCAGTTTTGTAACAGTGCCCAAGCAGGACAGAGTCCAATGGACCACATGGCTGAAAAGTCAACTAACAAAGAAAAGGCCTGCTTGCATGCCGGGGTCTGCCCTCGACATAGTTGTCACGAGTGTTTGGTTCATGAGGAGGGGAGATCCAGCGGCGATAGGGATAGCGAAAGAATACACAGACAAACAGAAGAAGGGAGACAATGAGGCACCCCAAAGCCAGGGTGGATACATCACTGGTGGGCAATCATGGCCTCTGCAGGCAGCAACTCACTGCCCTGCAATCTTTACTGCATGCCTTCCAACCCGTAATGCACCGCAATCTTTACTCCATGCCTTCCGACCAGTAATGCACACCTGGGGAGGCTCGGGCCTCTGCTTTATTCAGGGGAAGAGTTTCACACCAAGCGGGGAGGGATCTTTACAGAAGAAGAATGGTATTATTCAGACAAGACAATCTTTAAGATAAGTTAAGCCAGTAAACCTTACTTAAACCAATGTTCCTTTCTTCCTTACTGGGTTTAACCTTCACTTGGATCAAACTGATTGAACCCAGGGTGTTCCGAGGGCGTTGTCCCCATTATCCTTAATCCCGTATTCCCAGAATTTACCGCTCCACCCCAAGTGAATATACCCCAGGCAGTTCCTCTCCAGAGCCTCCCTGCTTAATCCCAGCAAACCTGTACTTGTTCATCCTCTGAGGAAGTTTTACTGCCTTGGTTCTAGGGGGAAAATCTTGACCTTAGAAACTTAGGGGAATATTGCATTTCTCTGTGGACATCCAGGGCTCATGTTTGGAATTAAATAAATATGACTAAACAATTTGATGAAAAACAATTTGCTATTAACTGCCAAGTGGCTTCATTTGTTACACTCGGGCCTATAAGGCCTTGAACCTCTGACCAGTCTTACACGGTCTGCAACACTTGCAGACATGACTTGAAAGAGGCTGTCCTGACTGAAGAACTACTTTCAGCATTTCTGATTCTGAATTGTAACCTGTTAACTTCCCTAATGGAGTCCTGGTTTGACATTGTAGGATACACACTTGACCACAAAGTCAGTTTTAACTGCAAGGTTAGCAGTTCAAACTCATCAATGGCTCCTTGGAAATCCTATACAGGATCACTATGGGTCAGAATGACTCTATGGCACTTAACAACAACAACTTCTCTAATAAAGCCCAGAATCAGAATTATTTGTGACTTCAGTGTGATCATTGCAATAATTATCGAGTCCAGCTGAGAAGTAGAGAGTATGAAAGAGATGTTAGGTGTGGGACTAGGTAAGAAGGGTTGGAGGGTGGGGCATGTCTGACTTCACCTCATAGGATGGCCTTCGGCTGATAGTGAATTTGATTCTCCTCTCTCCTACTCATGGAGTCCTGGTGTGGTGCTGTGGGTTAATACGCCAGACTGCAAAGCCATTTGAACTGCAAGGTTGGTGGTTCAAGCTCACCAGCTTCTCCTCAGAAATCCTATACAGGGTCGCTATGGGTCAGAACCGACTCAATAGCACTTAACAACTCTCCCCCTAGTAAAGTTAAAGGATGTCAGATCCCATACTATTCTTATGAGAGGTTTCATGCAATTTCTATTGTATTAACCAAATTAAAAATCTACCAAAACTTTTTAGGTAGTATCATTAAAAACTCAATATGGAAATGTTTAAGAACTAGATTAACTAAAATAAATTTGAACAGGAAGAATAAACCTACCAAAATTCAAAATTTGTTTTCTAGTTAGAGTAATCAACACTGAAATACTGGTGGAAAGATAGATAAATGGAATTGAGAGCCCTCACAGATATCCCGGACTCATTTTTTTGACAAAGGTACAAGAGTAATTCAATGGAGAAATGATAGACATTTTAGAAAATGATGTTGAACTAATTGGACATCCACAGGCCAAAAAAAAAAAACCAAGCATCATCTTATACAAAAAGTTACTCATAATGGATCACATATTTAAAGTAAAATTTGAAACTATAAAACTTTTAGTAAGCAACACAGGAGAAATTGTGGATTAATATGCAGGACTGCAAAGTCAGTTTGAACCACAAGGTCAGTGGTTCAAGCTCACCAGCTGCTCCTCTGAAACCCTATATAGGGTTGCTATAGGTCAGCACTAACTAGATGGCTCTTAACGACAACAACAGCAGCAACTACAAGGGTTAGGCTGGAAGCACTCCCTAGTCTATGCCAGGAAATTTGGAAGATAGCTAACTAACCAACAGACTGGAAGAGATCCATATTTGTGCCCATTTCAAAGAAAGGTGACCCTACACAATGAAGAAATTATTGAACAGCATCATTAATATCACATATAGGTAAAAATTTTGCTGAAGATAATTAAAAATTATTGCAGCAGTACATCAACAAGGAACTGCCAGAAATTCAAGATAGATTCAGAAGAGGACATGGAATAAAAGGCATTATGGCTGATATCTGATCGATCTTGTCTGAAAGCAGGGAATATCAGAAAGATGTTTACTTGGGTTTCATTGACTATGCCAAAACATTTGACTGTGTGGATCATAACAAACTATGGATAACACTTTGTGAAAGTTGAAAATTCCGGAGCACTTAATTGTGCTCTGGCATAAGCTATACATAGATTAAGAAGCAGTCATTCAAACAGAACAAGAAGACACTGAAGGGTTTCAAATCAGGAAAGAAGAGTGTCAGGGTTGTATTCTTTCACCATATTTATGCAATTTGTATGCTGAACAAATAATCCAAGGTGCTGGACTATATGAAAAAGAACATAGTATCAGGATTGGAGTAAGTCTCATTAGCAACCTACAATATGCAGATAACACAACCTTGCTTGTAAAAGTAAAGAGGATTTGAAAGACTTGCTGGTGAAGATGGAAGAATGTAACCTTTGTTATGGATTACAACTCAGTGTAAAGAAAACAGAGATCTTCATACTGGACCAATAAACAACATCATGAAAAACAGAGACAAGATTGAAGTTGTCAAGGATTTCATTTTATTTGGATCTACAATCACTGTCTATGGAAACAGCATTCAAGAAATCAAATGATGTGATACATTGGGCAAATCCACAGCAAAAGACCACCTTAAAATGTCTAAGATGAAAGATGTCACTTTAAGGACTAAGGTGCTCCTGACCTAAGCCATGGTATTTTCTTTTTTCACCCCCAAACTTTAATTTTGTAGTGAATTGAATGAAGGTTTACAAAGCAGATCATCAGTTTACACACAACAAATCCCATACTTCATTCCATTTCAATGATTACATTTCAGTTAGCAGTATTTGCTTCTATTCCCTTTAATTATTGTAGTTGTTTCTGTGTCCTCTTCTATCTCCACATTTGGTATTTTCAGTTATCTCAGATGCATGCAAAAGCTGGACAATGAATAAGTAAGACTGGAGAAGAATTGATGCATTTGAATTAGGGTGTTGGTGAAAAATATTGAAAGTACCATGGACTGCTAGAAGAACAAACAAATCTGCCTCGTGTACTTTGGACATGTTATCAAGCAGGAGCAGTTCCTGGAAAGGGACAACATGCTTGATAAAATAGAGGGTTAGCAAAAAAGATAAAGCCCTCAGAGAGATGGATTGACGTAGTGGCTGTCACAATGGGCTCAACAAGGGAGCCAGGGCAAAAGACAGTGCGTCATTATGTGGGGCAGATGTTCCATGAATCAAAGCAGATCAACTGTACCTAGCAACAATAACAAAAACAGTGTTAGGCAAAGAGTTCTTAGATTTGACACCAAATGTACAATCTATAAAAGAAAAAGTGATACATTGAACTTTATAAAAGTGTAAAAGTTTTATTTTACAAAACTTTTACCAGAAATACCTGGGTAATGCAAATGGCTATGTGTTCGCTCAACTAACTACTAGCTGAAAGGTTGGGACTTTAAATCTACCCAGAGGTCCTCAGAAGACAAATTTGGTAATCTGTCTTCAGAAGGTCACAGACTTCACAACTCTGTGGAGCACTGTTCAACTTTGTTGCCATTAGTTTGAAACATCTCCATGGTAACTAACAATAGCTTTGTAAAAGACATTGTTAAAAAGATGAATACATGAGTTATTAAAAACAAACAAACAAACAAACAAACAAAAAACCCCACAGGTAAATCCATTGCTGTTGAGTTGATTCTGATTCAGAGTAACCCGACTGGACAGAGTAGAACTGCACTTAGAGGTTCTAAGTCTGTGAGTCTTAAAGAAAGCAGACTGGCTCATCTTTCTTCTAGAGAGCAGCTAGTAAGTTTGAATCAACAATCTTTCAGTTAGCAGTGTTACACTTAAGCTGCTATGACACAAGGGCCTCTATGCAAGTTTGCTATATTGTTGTGTGTCCCAGAGTTTGTTCTGACTAATAGTGACCCTGTATAGGATTTCCAAACAGTGATTGGTGGGTTTGAACCACCTACCTTATGGTTAGCAGTCTAGTGCTTATCCTACAGCACCACACCAGAACTCCAAGTTCTATAGACTTGGAAAAATATCTGTAAACTACATATCAATCAAAGTACTATTATCTATAATTTATAAAACAACTGTAGGAAAAAATTTAAACTGGGCAAAGATATATATATATAGACATCTCACTAGAGAGGGTATACAAATGTCAAATCAGTATATAAAAAGATGTTTAACACCATTATGCATTTGGGAAATTAAAATTAAAAGCACAATGAGATATAGTACATACTTATAATAACTAAAATAAAAAGAATAGTGTTGGTGAGTATATGAAGAGACGGCTAGTATTGCAAAATGGTACAGCTAAATTGAAAAATAGTTTAACAGTTTCTTTAAAAATTAAATATGTAACTGCTATATGACTCAGAAGTTTCATTCCTGAGCATTTATGTCAGAGAAATAAAAACTATGTTCATAGAAAAACCTAGATTCCTTATACTCAGAGATTCATAGCAGCTTTATTGAAAATAACCACAAACTGAAACCAACTCAAATGTCCTTCAATAGGTGAGTAGATAAACTAATTGTGATATAGCCATGCCATAGAATACTGGTCAACAAGAAAAAAAGAAAAAAACATACAACAACTTGGATGAATCTTCAGAGAATTATGCTGAGTGGGGAAAAAAAAAAAAAAAAAAAAAGCAATTCCCACCACCAAAACAAAAGTCAATCATACATGTTATATGATTCCATTTCTATAGCACTACTGTTGTTGATGTTGTAAAGTGCCATCGAATCAGTTCTAACCCATAGCGACCTTATACAGGGTTTCCAAGGAGCAGCTGGTGAGCTTGAACTACTGACCTTGCAGTTCAAATGACTTTGCAGTCTGATGCATTAGCCCACAGTGCCACACCAGGACACCACTACTGTTGTTAAGTGCTGTCAAATTGGTTCCAACTCATGGCAACCATGAATAGGGTTCCTGAGGAAGGGCTGGTGGGTTCAAACTGCTGACCTTTTGCTTAGCAGTCCAGTGGCTTATTCTATAGTGTCATACCAGGACTCCTATAACATGATCAAAACAACATTTTTGAAATGGAAAACAGGAGTCAAGATAGGCTGGGAGGGGTGTCTAGAGGACTGAGCAACCAGAGGGAT
Source organism: Chrysochloris asiatica (assembly GCF_000296735.1). Classification (NCBI taxonomy): domain Eukaryota; kingdom Metazoa; phylum Chordata; class Mammalia; order Afrosoricida; family Chrysochloridae; genus Chrysochloris; species Chrysochloris asiatica. The sequence goes on along the minus strand of NW_006408640.1, from coordinate 2,985,539 downwards.
CTTGTGGTAATGAAATATACTGGTTGGAGTATTGTATCTGAAAGAAATGACAATTGGCAAAATGGCATAAAGTATGCATGGGACTTATTGGAATTCTTTCTTAGAACAATGTGTGAATGTATCCTAAGCTACAATTAACAGTTTAATTACTATAAATGAGAAATTGATTTAGACACAAATTTCATTGTAAACTAAGAATAATACAATTTGAAATTATTTGTCTTTTATTCACCTTATCATTTAAAGTTTCCATTTAAAAGTTGCCGATTTTTAAAAATAATTAATTCATCCATTACTTCAATAATTGTCTCTTCACCAAGTGTTTTTGATTAACTAGGTAGAAAATTTTAATTAGAAAAGATTGAAAAGCAGAAATCACCAGTATGCAAATTCAAATCTACAAGACTGAAAATTGAATTCACTGAAATTTAAGAATTTTCTTCCAAAGTAATCTGGATTTCAGAGCCTAATATTTGCCATCCTTATGTTTTGTTCCTTAATAGGTAAGTGTTATGGTTAATGTTATCTGTTAAATTGGCTAGGCTATGATTATCAGTGGTTTGATAGACACTAGGCAATCATTTTCCATTTTGTGATCTGTGTGTTGTTGTTGTTAGGTGCCATCGAGTTGGTACCGACCCATAACGACCTTATGCACAGCAGAATGAAACACTGCTCAATCCTGGGAAAACCTCATTACTGTTGCCACGCTTGAGTCCATCGATGCTGCCACTTGATCAATCCATCTTGTTGGGGGTCTTCCTCTTTCTTCTCTGACCCTCCACCTTATCAAACATGATATCCTTCTCCAGTGACTGGTCGCTCCTGACAAAATGTCCGAAGTATGAGAGAAAAAGTTTGGTGATCTTGGCCACCAAGGAGGACTCTGGCTGCACTTCTTCCAAAATGGATCTATTGGTTCTTTTGGTAGCCCATGGCACTTTCAATATTCTCCTCCAATACCATAACTGAAAAGCATCAATTCTTCTATGGTCTTCCTTATTCACTGTCCAGCTTTCACATGCATATGAGGTGATTGAAAATACCATGGCTTGGGTCAGGCGCACTTTAGTCCTAAAGCTGACATCTTTGCTCTTCAACACTTTAAAAAGGTCTTGTGCAGCAGATTTGTCTAATGCAATACGTTGTTTAATATCTTGACTGCTGCTTCTGTAAGTGTTCATAGTTGATCCAAGAAGAATGAAGTCCTTGATAACGTCAATCTTTTCCATTGATAAGAATGTTGTTTATTGGTCCAGTGCTGAGGATTTTTGTTTTCTTTACATTGAGATGTAATCCATACCCAAGGCTGTGGTCTTTGATCTTCATCAGTAAATGTTTTAAGTCCTCTTCACTTTTTCAGCAAGCAAGGTTGTATTATCTGCATATTGCAGGTTGTTAATGAGTCTTCCTCCAATCCTGATGCCACGTTTTTCTTCATATAACCCAGCTTCTTGGATTATTTGCTCAGCATACAGGTTGAATAAGTATGGTGAAAAAATACAACCTTGTCACACACCTTTCTTAATTTTAAAATATTCAGTGTTCCCATGTTCTGTTCAAACAACTGCTTCTTCGTCCAGGTACAGATTCCTCATGAGCACAATTATGTGTTCCAGAATACTCATACTTCACAATGTTGTCCATAGCTTGTCATGATCCACACAATCAAAAGCCTTTGTGTAGTCAAAAAAGCACAGGTAAACATCTTTCTGATATTCTCTGCTTTCAACCAAGATCTATCAGACATCAGCAATGATATCCCTTGTTCCGCGGAGTGTTCTGAATCTGGCTTGAACCTCTGAAAGTTCTCTGTCAATGTATGATTATACCACTTCTGTATTATCTTTAGCAAAACTTTATTCACATGGGATATCAAAGAGATTGTCTGATGATATCCACATTCTGTTGGGTCACCTCTCTTTGGAATGGGAACAAATATGGATCTCTTCCAATCAGTTGGCCAGATAGTTGTCTTCCAAATTTCTTGGCATAGATGAGTGAGTGCTTCCTGTGCCACCTCACTTTCTTGAAATATTTCAATTTTTATTCCATCAGTTCCTTGTGCCTTGTACTTTGCCAATTCCTTCAATGCACCTTGGACTTCCTCCTTCAGTATCATTGGCACTTGATCATATGCTACCTCTTGAAATGGCTGAACATGAACCATTTCCTTTTGTTACAGTGACTCTGTGTATTCCTTCCATCTTCTCTTGATGCTTTCTGCATCATTCAATAATTTGCCAAGAGAATTTTTCAACAACAAAAGTTCAGGCTTGAATTTTTTCTTCAGTTCCCCCAGCTTGGGAAATGCTGAGCATGTTCTTTCTTTTGGTTTTCTGATTATAGATCTTTGCACATTTTGCTGTAATATTAAGTTTTATCTTCTCAAGCTGAACTTTGAAATATTCTGTTCAGATCTTGGACCTCCACATTTCTTCTATTCGCTTTAACATCTCTACACTGGAGAGCAAGTTTCTGTGTCTCTGCTGACATCCATTTTGACCTTTTCCTTCTTTCTTGTCTTCTTAATGACTTTTTGCTTTTTTCACGTATAATGTCATCCCACAACTCTTCTGGTCTTTGGTCTTTACTGTTTAATGTATCAAATCTTTTCTTCAGCTGATCTCTAAATTCAGGTGTGATATATTCAAGGTCATATTTTGGTCTCGTGGATTGTTTTCATTTTCTTCAGCTTCAGTTTGAGTTTGCATGTGAATACTTGATGGTCTGTTCCACAGTCTGTCCCTGGTCTTGTTTTCACTGATGATATGGAGCTTTTCCATTGTCTCTTTCTGCAGATGTAGTCAATTTGGTTTCTATGTATTCCATCTGGTTAGGTCCATGTGTATAGTCTTCTCTTATGCTGTCTAAAGAAGATATTTGAAATGAACAAAACATTGGTTTTGCAGAATTCTATAATGTGTTCTCCAGCATCATTTCTATCACCAAGGCCATATTTTCCAACTACTGATCCTTCTTTGCTCCCAACCTTTGTATTCCAATCAACAGTAATGATCGATATATATTGATTACATGTTTGATTTCAGATTGAAGAAGTTGGTAGAGTTCTTCTATTTCATCCTCTCAGGCTTTAGCAGTTGTTGCATAAAATTGAATAATAGTAATATTAACTGGGCTTCCCTGTAAGCACATGGATATTATCCTATCACAGACAGCATTGTGCCTCATGACTAATCTGCATGTTCTTTTTGACAGTGAATGCAACACCATTCCTTTTCAATTTGTCATTCCCAGCATAGTAAACCATGTGGTTGTCAGATTAAAAATGGCCAATACCAGTCCATTTCAATTCACTATACGTTTATTCGTTCTATTTCATTTTTGACAACTTCCAATTTTCCCAGATTCATACTTTGTACATTCCATATTCTGAGTTTCATTGTTTAAAGTTGTTTCTCTTCATTTTGAGTTGTGCCCCATCAGCAAATGAAGATCTTGCGGGCTTTTCTACCATGGGCTTTACTCCATTTGTGTCATCACAGTCAACTGTACTTTGAGGAGGTAGTTCTTCCCCAGTTGCGTTTTGAGTGCCTTCCAACCTGAGGGACTCATTTTCTGGCACTGTATCTGACAGTGTTCCTCTGCTATTCATAAGGTTTTCAATGACTAAATATTCAGAAGTAGTTTGTCACTCCTTCTTCTTAGTCTGTCTTCATCTGGAAGTTCATCTGAAACCTGTCCTCCATGGGTGACCCTGCTGGTATTTAAAATACCCATGGCGCAACAACTTACAAGCCACCACAGTATGACAGACTGACAGATGAGTGGTGTGAGTAGCCGATCAATTTGAGGGTGAATTTTCTTTTCTTTTTTTTTTCAATGTTTTAGTGTGAATTATGTGATAGTTTACATGGGAGAACATCAGTCTTACATTCATTCTATCGTATATTGTCTCATTGCCATGGTTACAATCCCCTCCATACAATCCTTCCCCCGTAACCCCCAGGTCTTCAGCACACAGTCGCTCTCCCTCTCTGGATCTAAAGTCTCCAGATGCTCCAATGCTCCACGTCATCATCTCTGGCTCCATTTCAGGCATCACTGCTTCTCTGGGTAGGGCCCCGCTCTCTGCTCTTCTCCCTTGATGGTCCTAGGGACCTCTGCTCCTAGACTGAAAAGTTAATCACTCCTGAGGGTGAATTTTCTTAGGGGTATGGCCTGCATCTACTATACAAATAGATGTTCTGGCTATGGTTTCTCTTTCTTAACCCTTCAATCTTCTTGTAATCTGACCTCTGTCTTAGGATGTAACCCAGCAGAGGCCTCCAACCTATTACCTGACCTGCATATTTTGGAATTGTCAACCAACACAATCATGTGAGCCAGCAGAGGTCTTCAGCCCATTACCTGACCCATAGATTTGGGACTTGTCACTCTGTAATTGAATTAGCCACTTCCTTTTAGTAAACTTCTATTTTAAAGAAGTTCTGGTAATGTAGTGGTTATGAGTCTAACTTTTATTCTCAAGGTTAGCAATTTGAAACTACCAACATTTCCAAGGGAGAAAGATGAGGCTTTCTGCTTCTGTAAAGATTTACAGCCTCAGCAACCCTGTGCAGGGTCTCTATGTGTCATAACTGACTCCATGGCACATAGCCACCATGATTACCATAGCATTATTGTGATGCTGCAGGATAATATTCTGAACCGCAGTGTTGCAGACCGTGTAAGACTAGTCAGAGGTTCGAGGCCCTCTAGGGCCGAGTGTAACAAATGAGGCCACTGGCAGTTAATGGCAAATTAATATTCAGGTATATATATTAAATTAATATACTGGAGCCTTTGACAATCCAC
>NW_006408640.1:2977602-2980161 GCF_000296735.1 Chrysochloris asiatica | reverse complement strand
GCTGCCTGCAGAGGCCACGATGCCTGTAGTCCCAAGGCTGCCTATCAGTGATGTATCCACCCTGGCTTTGGGGTGCCTCTTTGTCTCTCTCTTTCTCTCTTTCTGTGTATTCTTGATATATATGAATCGCCGTCAGGTAGCCTCTCTTCGTGAACTGAACCTCAATGTCGAGGCGGGTCCCCGACACCGCAGGGTCAGTTTGGATCAAAAGGTTGGCTGTTCAAGCTCACCAGCTGCTCCTTGGAAACTCTGTACAGGGTTTGTATGAATTGGAATTGACTCAACAGCACTTTAAAACATAGAATTATTAAATGTACGTATATAGACATATTAAAAACCTAAGTTCATTGAAAGGAAACGGCTTATTTAATTACAAGGGTGACAAGTCCCAAATCTGAAGACCTCTATTGGCTCACATGATTGTGTTGGTTGGCCATTCCAAAGTAAGCAGGTCAAGGAACAGGCTAGAGGCCTCTGTTGAGTTACATCCTAAGACACAGGTCAGATGGCAAGAAGATTTCAGGGTTGAGAGAGTGCAACCTTAGCCAGACTATCCATTTATATACTAGATGCAGGCCACTGTCCTAAAGAATGTCTATATATACTATGAGGAGTGTGGTGGCTCCATATGATAAGCACTGGGCTGAAACCACTATGTCAGTGGTTTTAGCCCACCAGTTGCTCCATAGGAGAAAGATGAGATTTTCTGTCCCCATAAAGAATTATAAAGGGTTCCTATAAGTTGGAACCAACTCAATGGCACACAGCCACCATATATGCTTCATGGATTTGTTCCTCTAGAGACCCCAGACAAAGACATTTGGTAACAGAGAGTGACTCCCTAGAAATAACATCTAAAGAATGAATTTTCTGCGTTTTCAAGTATAGTAGACTTAAATGCATTATTGACTATTTCCAGTGGTAAAGAGGGTATTGCTAATCCTTAGAATGAGGTAACAGTAGAAATACACAAAACATCACCACCATGGGATCACATACAGTGAAGCCTATGAGAACCACTACTCAATGGTTTTCCACCTTTGACAGAGGAAAGTCTTACTACTTCTCGATCACTATCTATTAAGAATCCTATCTCATAAAAATCCATAGGCTATATATTTTTAATTTTATAGGACTGAAGAAGAAACAATATTTTTAAGATTTGCATGTTTATTCAAATTATATGGCACTCTACAATAAACACTAGACTGCTAATCAAAAGGTCAGCAGTGGAGGAATACTTCCGGCACTTCCCTGACCAGGCAGCTCAGGTAGGGCAGTCTCGGGGAAAAGGGGCAGAATCACACATAGGAATTGTCTGTCTAGCAGACAGACAGCCTTTGAATAAACATAAGAGCTTATATTTCAGCATTCTGAACTCGATTTTTAAAAAGATCAAATTGCTGAGGAATTACAACCATTTTGAGCTTTTGCCTGACTGCATGCGGCTCCCGCTTCCACGCCCATGCCGGCGAGTGCCTCTGCCCCCTGCAGACCTTGGAATGCAGGGCTAGAACAAACCCACTTAGAAGGATGCATTTCCAGAGAAAAGGAAGCATAAACTAACAATGCCGAACAAACAGAGAGGGATATCAGCATGGATATCAGGAAATTAGGGATACCCACGGTACAGAGAGACTGAGAGAGGCATTTTCTACGTCATCATATACAGCCACCACCTCCCTGAAGCCACTATCCCAACCACCTACTGCCCTGGCACAGACCAGCCCTCTGCCAAGCCGCCAAGGCTCAGGAACACCCATGGCACAGGCCCACCCACTGAGGCCAAGGCCCTCCCAAGGCCCATACACTCCCACTGAGGCCAAGGCCTGCCCTGAGTTCCAACCTGCCCACAGACTGGTCACAAAGGCCCAGGCCCAAACAAGGCCCAAATCGGCTATTCGCCACGCGGCCCAGGCAGTCCACAGCTCAGTCACCACTGAGGTCCAGGGCCCCCAAGGCCCAACCAGCCACGAAGCAAGGTTGCTGAGGCCCAGGTTCCCTGAGGCCCAACCCACCGTGTAGCCCGATCGCCAAGGCCCAGTGCCCCTGAGACCCAACCCGCTCTCAGCCTGGTCCCAGAGGCACAGGACCCCGCGGCCCAATCCGCCCAACCCGCTCACTGAGGCCCAAGCCACCTGATGCCCAGCTGCTGATACCCAGGCCCCCTGAGGCCCAAACCGCCCGCCCGAGGCCCAAACCACCAGCCCGAGGCCCAAACCACCCGCCAGGAGCCCAACCCTCCTGGAGCCCGGTAGCTGACACCCAGGCCCCCAAAGGCCCAAACCGCCCACCCTAGGCACAACCCACCCGCCCGAAGCCAGAACGGCCAACCGCTGAGACCCAGGTCCAATTGAGGCCCAAAAAAGTTACTTTGAGTTAAGCAATAATGAGAGTGAAAAGGGAAGACCACATCCTGATCACATCTTCCTGGAGGTAATCAGAAAACATAAAAATTACCAAAATACATACTTAATTAATTATTGGGGCCACAGATAAACATTAAACATGTCCAAGAAGCAAAAACAGATGACCATATTGGCATATGTCCAGAAAAAA
>NW_006408640.1:2967561-2969700 GCF_000296735.1 Chrysochloris asiatica | reverse complement strand
ATCATATAATTCACAATAAAACGTTAAAAAAAAAAAAAAAAAAGGTCAACAGTTCAAATTTACCAGCTACTCCTCGGAAACCCTGTACAGAGTCACTATGAGTTGGAACAGACTGGAGGACATTAAACAACAACAATATGTACATAAACTATTCAAACTAAGATATAGGTTGTTAAGTGCTATCGAGTCAGTTCTGACCCATAGTGACCCTATATAGGGTTTCCAAGGAGCAACTGGTGAGCTTGAACTACTAACCTTGTGGTTCAAGCTGACATTGCAGTCCAGCGCATTAACCCACAGTACTACACGAAGACTCCAAGCTATGGGTAAAACTCCCTTTTTAATAAAAACATCTAACATTATCTGTTTTTTTTAAATGAAATTACTGAAACACATTTCTAAGTCTATAGCCTTATGAAAAAATTCTTTGTGTTTTTTTTTTTCCAAATTCCTTCAGAACCTTTATATAGCTGGAAACCTGTGAAGACATGTTCTTCTAATGGCATGTCTTCATCATCTTCATGGTCGTTTTTAGATTGGCAGTCTACAGTTTCTTGCAGTTTTATATCACCTACTTCTGTTGCAATTTCTTTATTGTTATGTAAGATGTTAATGTAAGATGCAGCATTGACCCAATTTTCTGAAGCACCACTATAAATGTAATTTTCTGTTTCCTGAATCTGAATGATGTTATCTGGCTCAACACTGTTAAATAAACCACAGTTCTTAAGGCATTTTCTTATGTTTTTTCCTTAATCATTTTGATTGATCACTTAAGAAATGAAACTGCATCAAGGACATTGATTTTCCCCAAAATCTCTGATGCCATCTTGCACATCTCAATGTTGGCAATCACTCTTTGAAGTAATAGTTCACTGCACTTATTTTGGATAATGCCATTATCCAGAGATTATAGGACTGATGTCATGAATAGTGGAAAAAATTAATTTAATATTGGACAATGGTAGTGACTGATGACAAGTAATATTGTCAATGAACACAAGAATGTTTTAATTTTTTTTCATGCTATTGAGTTTATTTTAAAATGTTTCATAAGTTGTAACTGTCATCACAGCTTTTATATTCCATTTTGATACAACTGAAATGGATTAATTTCCATATTCTCGAATCACTGTGATTTTTTATATTCTCCACTTACCCATGGGTTCTCACATGTACTTCAGTAATGTGGTCAAGGTTAAGTCAGACTTTCAAACACCTACCCACTTTCATTTTAGTATCCTATCAGGCATTTCTCTGTAAATAAAGCCATCTTGTTTGTGTTTGCAAGGAGCCCTGGTAATGTAGTGGGTTACCTAGGAATTGGGCTGCTAACCACAGGGTCAGCTGTTTGGATCTACCAGCTTTCAGCTACCATAATGATTTACAACCTTGGAAACAACTCCATGGTACATTACAATAACCACCACCACCACCATTGGTATTTACAATGTCTTTAGTATCATATATCTTTATATCTTTTTAAATTTTGTGATCATATTTTGGACAAAATTTGGTCAACCTTGTTTGACTCTCCATAAGCTCTATTGCAAATGATTCCATCGACTGTTAACCACAAGGTCGGAGGTTCAACCCCACCAGCTCTACTTTGGAAACCCTATACAGGGTTGCTATAAGTCAGAATTGACATCTGTGGGGTTGTGCTGTAGGATTAGCACTGAATTACGAACCACAAGGTCTGCATTTCAAACCCACCAGCAGCTCCTTGGAAACCCTATACAGGGTCGCTTTGAGTCGGAACTGACTCAACGACACTTAACAATGATAAAGTCACCCTTGGAGTCTTGGTATGGGGTGTAGGATCAGCACTGAACTGGTAACCACAAGGTTTGCAGTTCAAACCCACCAGCCACTCATTCCTCAGAGACCCTATTCGGAGTCACTATGAGTTAGAATTGACTGGACAGCACTTAACAACAACAACAACCAAGTCACTGTTACACACTGAAAATTCATCAACTTTTAAAAGTATTGCCATTTCTTTTGCATTTGCAAAACTTAAATCGGAACATTTTTGGCTTAGGCTTGAAGAAACCATGCAAAAATAGATTAGTTCATGGCTGCATAATTTTCATCCCTTCCTTTCTTGAAATGAATGTTGGTGTTGCTCTTGTATTA
>NW_006408640.1:2943916-2967461 GCF_000296735.1 Chrysochloris asiatica | reverse complement strand
TGTGTGCTTTGCAGCACTTGAACTTAATTATGGCTCCTTAACAGTCCTTATCTCTTCAGTTTTCATTTTGACAATGTCAAACTTTTCTTTTAGAGATAAATTTCTCATTCTATTGTCCATGGCTATGAAGGAAAGGAGTCCTGATGTGGCGCTGTGGAGTTAGTTAATGTGTTAGACTGCAAAGTGGATTTGAACTTCAAGGTCTGCAGTTCAAGCTCACCAGCATGGTCATTATGGATCTGAACTGACTCAAAGGCCCTAACAACAACAATAATGAAGGAAATGAAGTCCTGGTGTGGCACTGTTGGATAAGCACTGGAGTGATAACCACAAGGTTGTCTTGTCCTCAGAAACCCAATACAGGGTCCCTATGAGTCAGCTCTGACTCTTGGCACTTAACAACAATAACGATTGTCTGATTCCATCCATATCTGCTAGGTTTTGGCTTTCAGAGAAAATTTATTAGGTTGAAGTAATCATTTTAGTGGGACATATTTGAGTTGTCCTTTTCTGCCTTACACAGTTTGTGCTTTACACAATTTATGGATTTTGCAGGTTTTACTGTATTTGTGAGAGACTAGGGGCTAGGTAATTGTGTATTTATGATATAAGAATGATATAAAAGTACATTTTTGTCAAACTGAAACGTGTGGTGAAGCTGGTTGGCTGGTCCTACTTTTGCTAGGCAAATTGGAGAAAGAAAAGCATGTGCTTACAGATTTGGTGTTACTTCTTGACTGCTTCATAAAATATCTGAAAGTTGCTAAGTGTGCCTTGAAAGAAAGCACTATTTCTTGTAATAACAGAGCTAATATTGCTGAAAATCAAACCCACTCTTAAGAGTGCCAAATGCATTTCCATCCTTGAATGATGTCTGCAGTTAAAGTGAGGGCAATGTTTAGAAAGAAATGGCATCCTGAAACTTGGAATGGGGACATATGAGCAGATAACCTGGAAACTGGGGACACTGAACATTTAAATTATATTGTATCATCGCTGCCAACAGAAGCAGTCCTCATACTCACACCTGAAGAGATTACTCCAGTTTTTTGCGTTAAACCACCCTCTCAATAAAATGATCTCTTCCATTTCCATCTGAGGAAATTAACTCAGCTGTGTCTGAAAAGTGCTTGTCTGAGAAATTGCCTGGGGTGATAAATGGCACATTGCCTGGGGTATCACCTGAGGCAAATGCCTTATAAGACTTAGTTGAATGTCCTTAGGATCCACCCTCACCACCATTTTTGCTTCTATACTTAAATCCCAGAGAGTTCTAAGAGGTGATACACAAAATGTGAGGTATGCTGTTCTCCAAAAGAACTACTTGATTTTTGTAATATGAAAACAGAAACCTGGAGAATATGTGTAGGAATGGTTATTCAAGGTGTGAGATAATGGTGCAAGGATCCACTAAGCAGCAAATCTCATTCAATATTTCAGCTTGAGCAGTAAGAAAAGGATCTAATAGCTTATTTGTTTGGTTGAGTAAGACATAGAACAAGAAGTGGCATACACTAAATCAAATTGAAATGGCTGAATGACATTGCTATACTGTAGAAGATGAAGCCTGAAGACTCAAGGAAATTGGAAAGTTCAAGTGAATTTATCATACTGAACCCACAGGTACATCCAAGGAGTGATCAAACAGCATGCCTTTCACTATAACTATGAGGAATATGTTTGTGGAGGGAACAAAAGAATTCTTGAAGACGACCATGGTTGTTCTTTTCTGTAGGTTAAACTTTACAGTGCCTTAACTGAATGAATACACCTAATTACAACGGGGCTGGTTGTATCCCAATTTGACAGGGGCATTTAATCACCAAATACAAGCAGGGTGTGGCTGTCATAATAAACAGCAGAGTCAAAGCAGTTATCAGAATAATTTTATTCACATGAAATTTTGACATTGGCTTCTTAGTTGTGGTATCCCTAGGTAAGACAGATAGAAAGCCTACTAAATATTTATTTGATCTGTACTAGTGGAAGAAAGGAGCTCTGGTAACGTAGTGGTTACGAATCGGGCTGCGAACCTAAAGGTCAGCGGTTGGAAACTACCAGCTGCTCCGCGGGAGAAAGATGAGGCTTTCTACTCCCGTAAGGATTTACACCCTCGGAAACCCTGTACAGGGTCGCTATGGGTCGGAACCGACTCGACGGCACGTAACAACAACAACAAGTGGAAGAAGTTTAGGTCAAGTGAACAGCAGTATAATTTGAATCACCAGAATAAAGAGTCATGAGTCTTTAGTAAATTTCCATCCTGAGTCAGTTTGCAGACCCAGAACTTGAATGAAGGGGAGGCTGGGCTCCCTTCAGGAAGCATCCCACTACACTTCCAAAATTTATTCTGTTAATCTGTCCCCTAGCCATTCCATAAAGGATCTATCATCTTCTACAGAAGTGACTATTTACAGGGGAAAATAAATAAATCTGATTTGGGAGGTTGCTTGGTACTGATTCTGAATTTACACAAATTACAAGAGACTCAAAACATCTTTGTAGCTAAGCAGAATAGGAGCATATGTAGGTCATATTGCTAATAAAGTCTTACATCAGATTCTCACCAAAGTCATCTTGTGATTTCTCCAGTTCTAGAATGTGTAATTGGAAGAGATATACTCAGCAACTGCTCAAACAACTACATCGGTCCCTGACACATGGAGTAAGGGCTGTTACAAAAGGAAAAGCCAAGTGGAAGCCATTAGAACTCCTCTACATAGGGAAATAGTAAACCAAAACAGCAGTGTATTCCTCAAGGGATAAAAATTAGTGCTACCATCAAGAACTTGGAAGGATTCACTTACCTATTTGACCTGTGCAAAAACAACAACAACAAAAAACTAACAAAAAAAAATTAACACCAGATTAATCTTGAAGCATGACAGTGGGGTATGATAAACACAACCAGCTGGTGACTCCTTTGCAATTATTGTTCCAGAGGTGGTTTCATTGTTTTGAGCATATCAGTACATTTACTGGTACCTGGTATGCAGCTACTGATCTGACCATGTCTTTTTCGCCATATCTATCCCATCATAAGCAGTTTGCCATCAGTTCATAAGACTAGCAGAACACCTTTACTATCCTACTTCAGAGGTATGTCAACTCTCCAATCCTATGTGATAACTTAGTCTGCAGAGACCTTGATAGCCTTTCCATTCTACAAGATCTCTAAGTGATCCAATACATTCATGACATTATAATAATTGGACCCTGTAAGGAAGAAGTATCATGATTCTAGACCTATTTGTAACATACTTGGAAGTTAGAGAGTAGAAAATTAACCTGCCAAAATTCAGGTACCTTCCACATCAGTGAAATTTCGAGTGTCCAGTTCTATGGGGCATGTCTAGATATTACTTCTTAAAGTGAAGGATAAATTGTTACATCTGATCCCATTATTAAAACTCGAAGAAGGCACAATGCCTGATGGGCCTGTTTTGGGGTAGATCCTACTTGGGTTTATTGAATTTGTTAAATGAATATCGTCTCATCTTTCATGATATTAAGGACGTTTTTGTTTTGTTTTTTACTAAAAATATTTGGTAATTTTCCATGTGGCTTTTGAGGGTTTCTTCTTGTTCTGGAATTTGGATCACATGTAAGCTATTCTTTTTGATGCTATTCCACATAAAACTTAGACTTTCTTCATTTTTATTTCATTCTTTTTTCTGATTAGTCCTCTAACAGGTTAGTATTTCAAAGTTTATCTTCAATTTAGCTAATTCTGTCTTTCATTGATTAAGTTCTATTTTTGCCTTCGAATGTATCAACTATTTCTGAAATTTTAATACTAATTTTCTGGATTTTAATTTACTGTTTTTGTATGCTTTTGAGTCATTTGTTTCATCAATTTTTTTTATTGTATTTTCTTTCTGAACTCTTGTTAAGTTTAACGGTGTTGTTCTAGAGTTTGTCTGTAATTTTATAGATTAACCTCTTAATCTACTGAAAGTTCCTAAGTAAAATTCTTTTGAATTCCTTATAACCACATTTCTTCCTCAAATGTTTTTGTTGTTTTATATTTTGGTCACTTTTTTGTCTTGTTTCCTTGTGTGAACTTAGATTTTCTGCTGTCTTCTAGACATTGTGGTGTTATTAGATTTATTTGGTAATTCTATGTTGATGTGTATTACCCAGATTTTTGCTTTATTATTATTATTATTTTAATATATCCAGGCAGGTAGTGTGGCTGTGCTACTCTGCTTGTTAGTTTGGCAGCAGTCAGGTGCTCACCTACTGTCTCCTGGTGGGTGTGGTAAAGATAGGTTTGTGTGCTCAAGTCTCTGGTCTCTGTTCACTGTTCACAGTTGATGGTGGATTGGGCTGGTGTTGTCTACACTCTGGACTCAATCAAGTTAGGCAGAAACCTAGTAGATGGGGCAGCAGGAAGGGCAGCTCTGTTGTGTAATGTGGAAGTAGTTGCTGCCACCTTACAGATGGAACAAAAATAAGATAAAATAAAATAAAAAAGGACAGGAACAAAAGGAAAGAGAATGGAAAAAAAAACAACAACAAGCAACAACAACAACAAAAGTCAAAAGAAAATAAGGGATGGTAAAAAAAAGTAGGATATAGGAAGAAAAAAGAAAAGGAAACAAAATTTAAAGGAGAAAGAAATGAATGCAAAGAGGCAGTGTTGGAGTCATGGTTCCTGATCCACAAGTTAGCATGTTGCAAACTATGGAGGTGGTGGGCTTGTAGTATGTGACCCACACATACATGTACCACTGGATGAGGAGACGGTGAGTGTTGAGTGTCTGATTCATGAGAGCATGTGAAGCTGTTGAGGAAGGGGTGATCAATCCACAAGAGGACCTCTCTCTGACATGAGCAGCAGTGGGTGTGCTTCACTTATTTCATGAGAACATACATACAACTGAAAGAGTGAAGCAGAAGGGGGCTGTGGGAAGGTGGGAGGAGGAAGGTAATCAAGCAGACTACTAGGCAAGGCAAGGGGGCCATCTTTGGCCACTTTGGTTAGGGATGGTAAAACCTCTGGCCAATGGGAAGGTGTGGGGCTAAGAGAATACATAACATCTGTCTGGGAATCTACTACTGCAACTTCCTGTTCAATGCTTTTTCTGTCATACTATAAATAAACTTACCTGTACCCATTCATTGTAGAACACGAGTTTTAAATCTTAGAAAGTAATGATGCCCAAAAGACAGATATCAAATATATATATATATGTGTGTGTGTGTGTGTGTTTTGTTGGTTTTGTTGTTAAGTGCCGTTGAGTCGATTCCTACACATAGCGACCCTGTATAGGGTTTCCAAGGAGCAGCTAGTGAGCTTGAACCACCAACCTTGCAGTTCAGATGACTTTGCAGTCTATGCATTAGCCCACAGTGCCATACCAGGACTCTTTCTCTCTCTCTCTCTCTCTCTCTCTCTCTCTCTCTCTATATATATATATATATATATATATATATATATATTTTTTTTTTAAGTTGACTTGCATATCTTTTGGTATTTGTAAAACAATCAGATGTCTATTCCTCTCTACTTTATTCTTTTTTGGCATGTTTTTAAATCTCCCTTCAGCTTTTGATTTTCCTAAGTTAATTGATAAGAGCTGGGTTCAGAGTGGGACATCAGAGCAAATAAATGGACATCACATTAGACTACTAAATCAATTGTACATTCATTTTATGGAATGGCTTTACTGTAATTGGCATTCTTTATAAAAAATGTTTATCCTATTAAAGGGACACTCAAGCAGTTTGACTATAATTTAGGACTAATGCTTCATAAGTTGTATAAATCAATGCCAGTCACTAATTAGCTTATACAGAAGTAGGGTGAACTAGGTAAAAAAATTAGAATGGATATAAGTAGACATGCTAGAAAGCTATCTTGGTGTATTGAAATTGTTTCTTTAAGAAGGAAGTATTGAGTAAATGACTAACTAAAACAACATACACCCATATTTCTTTTTGAGACTGGAGGTAGAAGAGAAAAGAGTTAGAGAAAAGAGTAAATAAAGTGAAAAGAGTAAATAATGTGAAGTAGTAGGGAGCCCTGGTGGCACATCAGTGAAGTGTGTGGCTGCCGACTGAATGGTTGGTGACTTGAACCCACCCAGAAGCTCCACGGAGAACGGCCTGGCAATACAATCCCATACAGTTTAGGAGACACTATGGGGAGTTTCTAATCTGCCACATGAGGTTGCTGTCAGTCGAATATCAACTTGAAGGCACCTAACAACAGCAAAGTATCTCACTGTTCTTGCAGGAGTCCTGATGAACTCGCTGAGTCCATGAGCCTTCACAAGGCATGGGCTGCATAGATAATAAAACAAAATTCTTTAGCAACGTTAAAATTGTTTATGCTTTTCTTTTACTGCATACTAAAGGCCAACATTCTACTTTAGAGATCAATATTCCTGAATTTCAAAGTTTTTAAAAGCCTTTTAAACTTTTTAAAATGAATCCCTGTCAAGCTAAATGTTAACCCTCTCTCTGCTACAGGAGATCAAAAGCTTTTCCCCCTTACAATATAATTTTAATCTGCTTTGGTGTGATGCTGTAGGATAAGCATTGGACTGCTACTCACTAGGTCAGCAGTTCAAACTCACCGACTACTCCTTGGAAACCCTACACAGGGTCACTATGAGTCAAAACTTTCTCAATGATCCTTAATTTTTTTTGATGGAGAGAAGGAATAACCTCCTAGGAACCTGTGACCATTTAGTCCTAATTTAAGCATTATAGTTAGCACTTCCCACCTTCCTTAAAAATATATAATCTAGTTGGGGCCCTTGAGGGCATCAGATACATTGTGAATATTTGTTGCATGTGCCCCTCAACTCATTCAGCCATGATTAGGTTATCTTTTTATTATTCTTCATTTTTAAAGCTTCAGCATGAATCCCACTTCTCAGAGAAAGCCTTCTTTGACTCCCTAGTATATGTTCCCAAAGCTATATACTTTCAATCTATTATAGAGTTGTTATTTTATTGACAATATTTGCTTAATTTTCTGTCTTTGCTACCTAGAAACTTCAAGAATACAGAGATTATATCTCGCTTGTTTTCAAAACCAGAACTTGGTGACCCTTAACAACAACACAGCAAGAGACCAGTTAGTTTTTATTTCATTTTTTAAAATTTCTTATTGTGAATTGAGTGAGGGTTTATAAACAAGATGATCAGTTCTACATTCAATGATTTAACCTCAATTATTACAGTCCCTTCCAATGCAACAGCAGTTACCCTACTTCCTCCCTGTGTTTCCTATTTCCATTCCACCTGCCTTCTCATCCCTTCTCAAATTTGTCTTTAGGTAAATGTTGTCCTTTTGATTTTGAATGACTGACCATTTCATGGTGAGCATACTTTTCTAATGTTGCTTTCCCTCCTATATATCTATCAACCGCTTGGCTGAAAATTGGGCCACAAGGATGAGTTCATTACAGACCTGAATGTTGGCCAAGGGTCATAGCCTTGAGTTCCTTCTCTTTCTGACCAATAAGCCTGATCTTTTATTTATAATTTTGACTTTTGTTCCACATTTCTACTACTCTCTCCTGGACCTTCTAATATTATCCCTTTCAGAGCAGTTGGTAGTAGTAGTTCCATCTAGTTCTTCTGGCCTCTGAGTCATGGAGACTGAGGTTCACATGGTCCATTAGTCCATTGGACTAATTTATTCCAGGCATCTTAAATTCTAATCACTCTTCTTTCTTATGCATATGGTGAGACCAATAGTTATAACTTAGATGACCATTCAAAAGTTTTAAGATACCTACTCACCAAAATAGGCTGTAGAACATTGTCTTTGTGGACTATGTTATGCCAATTTACTATTGTGTCCCCTGAGACTATGGTCCTGAGCTCCTAGGACCAGAAATTCATTGCCTTAGATGTTTAATAATATCTAAGTAGTTTTCATCATTTTGTCTACTTTATGCTCCATCACATTCATAGGTGTGTCTGCACAAAGGTAAATACCTATTTACAAATATCCTCATTCAAGCTCTTATTTATTTGTGGGTATATTCCCACTCTTCCTCCCATACCCATTCAGCCTGTATATCTGTCCACGTACCTATCCACAGAGTATTGTTGCTCCATGTTTGTGTATATAACACTATTTAACACCATCCCCTTTAACCCTTTCATACCTGCCTGTGTCTTTACCTGTCTTTATCATTCATTCTTTTGCCAACCTCCTCTTCTTATATATTGCCCTCCCCATTACCTCATTACCTGAGTTAACATGTGTCTACCGTCTAGTCAGTGAATTATTCTCCATTCCCTTCCACTCCTGGTAACCGTCAAAGAATGTTTCTTTTATTATGAAAAGCTTTTCTTGAGTTTTTATAACATTGCTCTCATGCAATATTTGTCCTTTTGTGATTGACTAATTTCACTCTAGGAGCTCTGGTAGTGTAGTGGTTACAAATTGGGCTGCGAATCACAAGGTCATCAGTTTGAAACTACCAACTGTAATGTGGGAGAAAGATGAGGCTTTCTACTCCCATAAAGATTTACAGCCTCGGAAACCCTGTACAGGGTCACTATGAGGCGGAACTGATTCCACAGCACATAACCACCACCACCAATTTCACTCAGCATAATGCCCTCATGATTCATCCATGTTATGAGGTGTTTTGCAGATTCATCCTTATTCTTAACCATTGCATAGTATTCCATTGTGTGTTGCAAAGTTTGTTTATTCATTCTTCTATCGATGGGCATTTTAGACTGTCTCCATATTTTGCTATTGTGTATAGTGCTGCAGTGAGCATGAGTGTATATATAGCTACCTGTGTCTTAGTTTGTATTTCTTGTGGATATATACCAAGCAGAGGGACTACTAGGTCATAAGGTATTTCTATTTCCAACTTTCTGAAGAAGTGCCATACCATTTTCTAGACCGTTTGTATCATTTTATATTCCCTCCAGCAATGTAGAAGGGTCCCAGTCTCTCCATACCCTCACCAGCATTTGTTGTTTTCTTATTTTATTGAACTTTTCTATTAATGCAAGATAATTTGCATCACAATAGAACAATTCTGTTAGTTTCAAACTGAAATCCTCACATTGTAAGAGTCCTTGCTATTTCCACTATGAAATGCTTTCTCTGACATTTCCCAAACTCCAGATACTGATGAAGCTGGGAGGTGATTGTAGGAGAATGCTATTTTTTCCTTCCCTAAGATATTGTGGCAAGTACTGCCCAGGGTAATCTTCTTTGCCCCCTTCTCAAATAAAATCATGCACAAATGGTGGTGGACCAAAGGTAGCACCCTTCCCCTTGGCTAACTCACCACTTCTGGGATGGAATTGAGGTAGACAGGGTTAAGTGGGAAATTAGAAGAAGCTTGCTTGGAATAGGCCTGAGATGGCAGTTTTACAGCTGGTATAGAACATTGAGGCCTCACCTTGGCACTCCCTGGGATGCACTAGGACAATAGATTGCCAACATCTGCACTATCCTGGAACATACTAGAGTAGCAGAGTCCCAGGAGAAAAGGAAGTTTTCTCCAGGCTGCATAGAGACTCAAAGACAGACATTAAACCTAACCAGAGCAGTGTGTTGCAGAGCCCAAATGAAGTCTAATTCAGTGGTTGGCAAGCCATGCCTATAGGACCCAATCTGGCCCGCTGCCTATTTTATATGTTCCTTGAGCTAAGAATGGTTTTAGCATTTATAGACAGTTGAAAGAAAGTCCAAAGAAAAATGATATTTCATGACACATGGAATATATAAGAAATTCAAGCTTTGATGTCTATAAATAAATTTTTATTAGAACAGAGCTATGTGTATTTATTTTATATTGTCTGTGGCTGATTTTACATTTAACATCAGAATTGAGTATTTGCAACAGAGACTAGCTGGCCCACAAAGCTTAAAATATTTACCATGCGTAAATATTTTACAACAAAAGTTTACCTACATTTGTCTAGTTAAAATGTTATAAAGGATAAATTTATGCTGTTAATGAGATGGCAAAATGGTCTCTCTCAACAATCTTTCAATCTAAAAATATCCAACTTGTAAATTAATGTATATAAATTAATAAATAATCCATGAAACCTCTTTACTGTTTCAAACAATAACAGCAACAATAAGTACAGACTTCCATATCTCTTCAACTTTCAAAATCAGTTGTAGTTTTGAGCCCTGTAGTTTTTTTTAATATTGTGGGCTGGGGTCACATCCTGCTTTGTTAGGGTTTTGAAATAGGTTACCACTACTTCTTGAACACACAAAATTATATCTTTACCATGATACAGAGGTAGGGAAGTGACTTGCTTATAATAATTCTGATCATAGAATCAAATGAATAAGAACAATAAATTTGGGGGATTGAGCTATATTTTACTATTTCAAAGTGTAAATTCTATTCATGGTTTTAAATAATTAAACAAATATAATTCAACTAATATATACTTGATATCTAGAACTTGCAGAGTGACTAATGACTTAAAATGACATTTTATTTTACAATGTGACTAATCTTGAGGCAAGAAACATCATCACATTATGGATGACAAAATATTGTTATTCAATATTATAATGAGATGACTTGTATAATGTGAGTTTATGAGAAATCATGACATATACCCACTTATCTGGATGTTTTGCTCTTACCTACACTGCACAATATCTTCATGTGTAACTACAAATTATCCTTTAGAGATGATTTAAGAATTCTCATCATTTTAGTCTTGACCATGACAACCATCCATTCATTATAAAAAGCCCAGTGATGAGAGGCGGAGGTGGATGGCGGATAGGGTAGAGATGCAGTGAGGATTTCCGTCAGCAATAACACAGAATACCAGATGAAGCAGGTTCAGGGAGCAGTTCCAAAACTCTGAGCCACATATACAGGAATATTTAAAAGTTTTGAAGGCTTATAGCCAGTGGAATTTGTAACACAAGCAAGAAATCTAGTACTTTCAAACCCACTGGGCTCAGTGGCCTGAAGCCGCAATATTGAGTGAGACCAAGCAGTAAGACCAAGCGGGGGAAGGAACAGAGCCATCACAGATTGATGCCAGCCAGAACCTCAGAGACAAAGGTGTAGACATTCTTTTTTTTTTTTTTTTTTGTATCTATTCATTGTCTCACTGTCTGCACACCTCCATTCCACAAGCAAAGTTGTGCCATTTGTATCTCGAAGGTTGTCAATGAATCTTCCTCCAATCCCAAGGACTCCTATGTGGTAATGTAGGATAAGCACTGGACTGTGAACCACAAGATTTGCAGTTAAAACCCATCAGCTGCTCCTTGGAACCAACTCAGCAACACTTAACAACAGCAACAACCCATCTTGATGCCATATTCTTCTCCGTATATATAGTCCAACTTCTCAGATTATTTACTGAGCACACAGTTGAATAAGTATGGTGAAAGGATGCAATCCTGGCACACACCTTTCCAGATTTTGAACCATTTTGTATCCCTTTGCTCTGTTTTAACAACTTCCTCTTGGTGTATGTACATGTTACTCAGGAGCACAATTAAGTGTTTTAAAATATCCATTCTTCACAATGTTATCCATAGTTATAATCCACACAATTGAGTGCCTTTGCTAGTCAGTAAAGTACGAGTAAACATGTTCCTGATATTCCCTGCTTTCCGCCAAGATCCATCTGACGTCAATAATAATATCCCTTATTCCACATCTTCTTCTGAATCTGGCTTGAATTTCTGCCACTCCTGTGGATGTATTGCTTCAAAAGTATTTGAATTGTCTTCAGCAAAATTTTATTTGCAAGAGGTATTAATGATATTGCTCAGTGGTTTCTACATTCAGTTGGGTCGTCTTTCTTTGGAATGTGCACAAATATGGATCTTTCTCAATCAGTTGGCAAGGTTGCCATCTTCATAATTTATTGGCATAGATATGTGAGCACCTCTAGAACTTCATCAGTTTTTTTTTAAATAGTTCAAATTGTATTCCATGAATTCCTGGAAACTTGTTTTTTTTGCCAATGCCTTCAGTGCTGCTTGTACTTCCATATCATCGGCTCATGATCATATGCTACCTTTTGAAATGGTTGATCATCCATTTCTCTTTGGTTCAGTGACAGTATTCTTTCCATCTGCTTTTCATACTTTCTGCATTATTCAATATTTTGCACATCGAATTCTTAATATTTTAAGTTAAGACTTGATTTTTTTCTTCAATTCCTTTAGTTTAAGACATGCTGAATATGTACTTTGGTTTTCTAACTTTAGGTCTTTGTACATTTTATTATAATACTTGACTTTGCCTTCTCAAGTTGCCCTTTGAGATTTTCTGTTCAGCTCTTTTATATAATAATTTCTTCCAGTTGCTTTAACTTGTCTATGCTCAAGAGCAAATTTCATGTTCTCTTCTGACATCCATTTTGGTCTCTTCTTTCATCCTTGTCTTTTTAATGATCTTTTGCTTTCTTCATGTATGATGGTCTTGATGTCATCCCACAACTTTTCTGGTTTTGGGTCATTAAAGTCTAAGGCATCATATCTGTTATTGAGATCATCTCTAAATTCTAATAGGATGTAGTCAAGGTTATATTTTGAATCTTATTGAGTTATTTTCATTTTCTTCAGCTTCAGCCTGAATTTTCATATGAGTAATTAAGACTTTGTTCCACAGTCAGCTCCTGGACTTGTTTTGGCTGATGATGTTAAGCTCTTCTACCATCTTTTCCCATAAATGTAGTCAGTTTGATTCCTGTGTGTTCCATCTGGTGAGGTCCATGTGCATAGTTGTCTTTTAAGTTGTAGGTCTTGCAAAATTCTACCATATGATTTCCAGTATCTTTCCTGGAATATCTCTCAACTACTAATCCTTTCTTTTTGTTCCCAACTTTTGTATTTCAATCAGCAGTTATTATCTTGATTGCATGTTTCATCAATTTCAGAATGAAGTGAATAGAATTCTTAAATTTCATCATCACTTTCCTTAGTGGTTTATGTGCAAATTTGAATAATAGTGGTATTAACTGCTATTTCTTGTTGTTAAGTGCCATTGAGTCAGTTCCAACTCATAGCAACCCTGTTGAGGGTTTTTGAGATATGGTTGGTGAACTTGAACAATTGACCTTACAGTTCAAACCGACCTTGCTGTTCCTTGTAGATGTATGGATATTATCTGATCATAGTCTGCATTGTACTTCATAACAGATCTTGAAATTTTCTTTCTGATGATGAATGCAACACCATTTCTCTTCAATTATAGTAAACCATTGGATTGATAGATTTAAAATGGCCATTACCAGTCCATTTCAACTCAATAATGCCTAAGATATTATGTATTTTTCTATTTCAACTTTGATGTCTTCCAATTTTTTAGATTCATATTTTAGACATTCAATGTTACAATTATTAATGGGTATTTGAAGCTGCTTCTCCCCATTTCCAGTTGTGCAAATAAGGATCCCAAAAGCTTTGATTCATCCACATCATTAAGGTCAACTCTACACTGAGTGGAGGGTGGTGGCTCCACACAAAAGTATTGGATTAGGATCCATAAGGTTTGAAGTTCAAACCCACCAGTTGCTTTGCTGGAGAAGCTTTCTGGTCCTGTGAAGATTTAAAGCCTCAGAAACTATATGGGGTCACTATGAGTCAGAACTTGCTTCATGGCACTTAACAAGAACAGCAATTACTTTGAGGAGGCAAAGTTT
This sequence comes from Chrysochloris asiatica, assembly GCF_000296735.1. NCBI lineage: Eukaryota > Metazoa > Chordata > Mammalia > Afrosoricida > Chrysochloridae > Chrysochloris > Chrysochloris asiatica. The sequence goes on along the minus strand of NW_006408640.1, from coordinate 2,953,820 downwards.
CCCCATTCATATTTTGAATGACTTTCAACTTCAGGGACTTATACTCAGCACTATATCTGACAACATTTGTTGTTATTCATAAGGTTTTCAGTGACTGACCATTCAGAAGTAGTCTGCCAATCCTTCTTCCTAGTTTGTCTTAGTCTGGAAGATCAGCTGAAATCTGTCCATTGTGGTTGACCCTGTTGGTCTTTAAAATACTGGTAGTATCATTCCTAGGATCACAACAACACATAAGCCACTACAGTACAACAAACTGACAGATTAGTGATTTTGTGTCTTTTTTTTATTAGTGATTTAACATTTCCTCCCCTCCCATTCCTAGTAACTATCAGAAAGCATTTCTTTTTGCATGTAAACCTTTTTCTTAACTATTTCTAATAGTGGTTTCATCCAATACTTGTTCTTTTATGCCTGATTTATTTCACTTGGCATAATGTCATCTAGATTAATTCATGCTATAAGGTGTTTCCAAACTTCATCATTATTCTTTAATGTTGCATAATATTTCATTTTGTGAACATAGCGTACTTTGATTATTCATTCTCCATTGATGGAAACTTAGGTTTCCATTTTTTCTTTTTTTTTTTTTTTTACAATTGTAAATAGTGCTGTGATTAACATGGGTGCACATATATCTATTTGTGTCATGACTCTAATTTCTATAGGATTTACACCTAGTAAGAGGATTGCTGGATCATAGAGTATTTCTACTTCCAACTTTTTGAGAAAATGTCATACAATTTTTCATTTTATCATTTTACAATCCCACCAACAGTGTATGGATATTCTAATCTCTCCAAATGTCCACAAGCATTTGATATTTTCTAGTCTTTTGAGTTTTGCTATTGCTGTGATGAGATGAAATTTCATTCTTTTGATTTGCCTCTCACCTTCCAGTTTGTAATACTGTGGTGGCCTATGTGATGCTGGAAGCTATGCTCTCAGTATTTCACAAACCAGCAAGGTCATCCCTGGTGGACACAGTTCAGGAGAGCTTCTAGATGAAGACACACCTAGGATGAAGGTAAGGTGGACCATTTCTGGAAAATTAGCCACTGAAAACATTATGAATAGCAGTGGAACATTGTCTGGAAATGTTTTAGTAAGCTAATGCAGACCTCGAGGTGCTTAGTTGTCTATGCTAAGAAATGTGGAAGACAGTACCTGGCCAACTGACAGAAGAGATCCATAACTGGAAAAGAGTCATATTTGTATACAATATGATGAAAGGCAGCTCAACAGAATGTAGAAATTGTCAAGCATTACTGTTAATATCACAGACAAGTCAAAGTTGGCTGAACATATTTTTTAAATGGCTGAAACAGTACATCAGCAAGCATCTAGCTGCAAGAAATGTAACCAGGATTCAGAAGATGACCTGGAACAAACGATACAATTGCTGACATCGCATTGATCTTGGCTGAAATTGTTAAGTGCCGTTGAGTCGGTTCCGACCCATAGCGACCCTGTACAGGGTTTCCGAGGCTGAAATTAGAGAATGCCAAAAAAGATGTTTGCTTGTGTTTTATTGACCATGCAAAAGCATTTGGCTATGTGGATCATAACAAAGTATGGTCACATTTTGAAGATAAGTAATTTTAGAATAATTCATTGTGCTTATTTGGAATCTGTACCTAGCCTAAGAAGAATCCCTTATAACAGAACAAGGGGACACTTTAAATCAGAAAATGTGTGTATCATGGTTGTATCATTTCACCATTTATATTTAATCTGCATGTAGAGCAAATAAACTGAGACGTTGCTCTATATGAAGAAGAAAGAGGGATCAAAACTGAAGTAAGATTCATTAACAAGTTGTGATATGCAGAGGTCACAACCCTACTTGCTGAAAGGAAAGCACTTGCTGATGAAGATCAAGGAATACAACCTTCAGTAAGGATTATAACTCAATGTAAAGTAAACTAAAAACCCTCTGTAACTGGTCTAGTAAACATCATGATAAATGGAGAAAGGATTGGAATTGTCAAGGATTTTCTTTTACTTGTACCCACAATCAATATTCATGGAAGCAGCAGTCAACAAAGCAAACAATGTATTGCATTGGGCAAATCTGCTGCAAAAGATCTCTTAAAAGTTAATTAATAAACATGTGACTTTAAGGACTAAGGTGTGCCTGATCCAAGTAATGATGATCTTCAATCTCTTCAAATGCATGTGAAATCTGGAGTAATGAACACTGGAGAATAATTGATGCATTTTAATCATGATGTTGGTGAAGAATATAGAATATGTCATGGACTTCAGGAAGAAAAACACATGTGTTTTGGAAGAAGTACAGGTGAAATGTTCCTTGAAAGTAAGGATGGCAAAAATTTGTGGCATGTACTTTGGAGTTCCTGGAGAAGGACATCATGCTTGGTAAAGTAAAGGGTCAGAAAAAAAGTGTAAGACTCTCAAGGAGATGGATTGAAACAGAGGCTGCAACAATGGGATCAAACATACAGAAGATTTTAGCATGGAGAAGGATCAGACAGTGTTTCATTCTGCTCTGAAACATGGGGTCATTGATTTGAGACACCTAACAACATCTACTGATCTTGAGAATTTCTTCATGTGTCTGTTGGCTAAATGAAGGTTTTCTTTGGTTAGCAATCTTTTCATAACCTCTATTTTTAAATAGATTATCTTTTTTTGTTGTTGTTGAGTTGATGACTTTTTTATGAATTTTCAAATATATGTCTAAATAAATGTCTGATATATAGTTTCCAAAAAATTTTCCCAGTTTATGTGTTCTCTTTTTACTCTTTCAATGAAATCCTCTAATGGACATAAGTGTATAATTTTTAGTGATTCTAGTCATCTAGTTTGTCTAGTCCTGTTTTTATGTTTTATGTTTCATGTATTAGGTCCCTAAATTTGTACTGTACCAGAAGGAAAGAGTTGATGCTCACACATTTCAAAAGGTAGCATACAATCAAGAACCAATGATCCTGAAGGAAGACGTTCAAGGTGCATTGAAGGCATTGGGGAGCGGAGGACAGGCACTGGGAGTTGATTGAATACAAATTGAAATCTTTCAGCAAACTGATGTGGCACTGGAGACACTCATCTATGCCAAGAAATTTGGAAGACAACTATCTAGATAACTGACTGGAAAAGATCCATATTTGTGCCCATTCCAAAGAGAGGTGACCCAACTATATGCAAAAATCATCAGACACAATCATCAATATCACATGCAAGTAAAATATTGCTAAAGAAAATACAAAAATAACTGCAACCATATATTGACAGAGAAATTCCAGAGGTTTAAGCTAGATTCAGAAGAAGACATGGAAAGAGGGATATCATTGTTGACATCAGAGGGATCTTAGCTGAAAACAGAGAATACCAGAAAGATATTTACCTGTGGTTTATTAACTATGCAAAGGCTTTTGATTGTGTAGATCATGATAAGCTATGGACAACATTGTGAAGTATGAGTATTCTAAAACAATTAGTTGTGATCATGAGGAACCTGTGCATAGACCAAGAGGCACTTGTTAAAACAAAACAAGGATTAACACTGAATGGTTTAAAATTAGGAAAGGTGTGCACCAGGGTTGTATTCTTTCACCATACTTATTCACTTTCTATGCTAAGCAAATAGTCTAAGAAGCTGAATTATATGAAGAAATATGTGGCATCAGGATTGAAGGAGGCTCATTAACAAATGTGATATGCGGTTGATAAAATCTTGCTTGCTGAAAGAGAAAAGGACTTAAAATACTTACTGATGAAGATCAAAGACTACAACTTTTGGTACGGGTTGCATTTCAATGTAAATAAAACAAAAATCCTAATCACTGGATTAGTAAACAACATCCTTATAAATGGAGAAAAGCTTGAAGTTGCTAAAGACTTCATTTTGCTCATATCAACCATCAACACTCATGGAAGCAGCAGTCAAGAAATCTTGCTTTAACAAGACCACTTTAAAGTACTGAAGAGCAAAGATGTCAGTTTGAGGACCATGATGTGCCTATTCCAAACCATGGTATTTTCAACCTCATATGCATGTGAAAGTTGAACAGTGAATATGGAGGAGCATAGAAGAATTGATGCATTTGAGTTATGGTGTTGGAGGAGAATATTGAAAGTGCCATGGACTGCCAAAAGAACAAATAGATCTATTTGGAAGAAGTGTAGCCAGTGCTCCTTGGAGGCCAGGATGGCCAGAATTCATCTTTCATACTTTGGATATTGTCAAGAGGGACCAGTTCCTGGAGAAGGATATCATGTTTGGTAAAGTGGAGAATCAGAGAAAAAGAGGAAGACCCCCAATGAGATGGACTGGCATGGTGGCAACAGCAGTGGGCTCAGGCATAGGAAAGATTGTGAAGTTGGCAAAGAACTAGGTAGTGTGTAGTTCTGTTGTGCATAAGGTCATTATGAGTCAGTACTGACTCAATGATACCTAACAACAAAAAGTTGTCATCTAGTTTGTCTCCTGTTATTTGTGTTTTTTTCTTTGTTTTATATAACATGTATTAGGTCCCCTAAATTTGCCACTAGTTTTTCTTTGATGATCATTATGGTTTTAGCTTTTACATTTAGATTTTTGATACCTCTTGACTTTGTTTCTGTGTACAATGTCAGGTATGTTTCATTTTCCTGCAAATAGATATTCGTTTTTTCCAGCTTTATTTGTTAAATAGACAATCTTTTCTGCCATTTCATGAGTTTGACCCTTTGTCAAAGATCATCTTTGCACAGATGAGTGGATTTACCTTTGGTTACATTCATCTTTTATCTATCATTGTACCAGGCTCTTTTAAGTACTGTGGTTGTGTAGTAGGTTTTGAGATCAGAAATTGTTCTTTCTAAGTAGTTTATCTGTGGTCTCTTTCCTTTCCATATAAAATTGATGATTAGTTTTATCATCTCTTTGAAGAATGACAGTGGAATCTGGATTACATTTTGTCTATAGATTACTTTGGGTAGTGTTGACATTTTCACAATGGCAAAACTTCCCATCCATAATGCATGGTACTTTCTTCCATTTATGTAGGTTTACTTCTACTCTAATATTTATTATTTCATTACTTCTGGTGAATAAAATCTTATTACATTGATCTATTTTGAATTGTCGTCAGGGTAAAAGATGAACATACAAGTATCAGCTGGATTCCTTTATATTGACAAAGAGAATTCTGAAGAGTAAATCAGGAAAATAATACCATTTAAAATATAGTTACCCAAAAGGTGAAATTCTTAGGAATAAATCTAACCAGAGAAACAAAAATCCTATACAAATAAAACTACAAAACACTACTACAGGAAACCAAAAGAGACCTACATAAATGGAAAACTATACCACGCTAATGGATGTTGTTGTTGTTAAGTGCTGTTGAGTCAGTTATGACTCATAGCAACCCTGTAGAGAGTTTTCAAAGAGCATCTGGTGGGTTGGAATCACTAACCTTGTGGTTAGCAGTCCAGTAATTATCCTAAAGCAACACACCAAGATCTAATGCTAATGGATGTTATTGTTAAGTGTCATTGAGTTGGTTCTGACTCATCATGACTCTGTATAGGGTTTCCAAAGAGAGGCTGGTGAATTTGAACCACTGACTTTGCAGTTCAAATCGACCTTACAGTCTAGTGCATTATCCCACAGTGCTACACTAGAGCTCCTTGATAATGGATAGGAAAACTTAAAATTATAAAAATGTCATTACTACCCAAAGTGATCTACAGCTATAATATAATCCTAATCTAGCTTCCAGTATCATTCTTTTTAAAGAGATGGGAAAACTAATCATCAACTTTATATGGAAAGGAAAAAGTCCCCTGATTAGCAAAGCACTATTAAAGAAGAACAAAGTATGTTTCACATTTTCCTATCTCAAATCTATTATGCAACCCGGGTAGTAGTTAATCTTTGACAAAGGACTGAAACACACTAAGTGAGGAAGATGATATAGTATTGTTTTATCACTCTCTTTATCAGCTGTTCTACAGGAGAAAGATGGGATGGTGTGCTTCCATAAAGATTTGAAGTCTCAGAAACCCTATGTAGCAGCTCTACTCTTCTATAGTTGTTGTTAAATGTCATTAAGTTGGTTCTGATCATAGCAACCCAATATTCTGAGGTCACTGTAAGTCAGAATCAACTTGAAGGCAATGGTATTGGTTCTTTCATGTGTATATTTAACTAAACTGGCTCTGTTGTAAAGTCTCCACTTTCATTTTTTATTTTGCCTATTTACATCTTCTCAGTATTTTGCTTTCAGTCTAGTCAATGGTTTGTCTATTTACTGATTCTTTCATACAATTAATTTCTGGTCTTTGTTTTTTTTCTATTTCATTCATTTGTGCTTTGATCTTTATCTTCTTTTTCTGGTAGTTTTAGGCTACTTTTTTCTTCCTTTTTTATTTTCTCAAGTTGTAGAATATCTTTTTCAAAGTGGGTAGGTAAAATGGCAGGCTGCTGATGACTCTCAGGATTGGCAGGCAATATGGCAGACTACTGACTCAAGTCCCCAAAACAAGAAGTTAGATGATGAGCTAGATGTAGGATCCAGACCCAGCAAGCAAACTTTCCAAAGTATCCACCTCTGTTGGAAGCAAGTCATAGTCCCGAGGAAACTTCCTTTCTATTTACTGACTATTTATACCAGATCTCATCATGGAGATGATTACATAATACTAAATCTCATCACAGGGGCTTACTACAGATATCTTGACTGTCAAGCCACTAAGAATCCTGACCCAGCCAAGTTTACACACAATCTTAACTATCACAGAGTTTACAGAACAGTGAATTATTTATTATGTCTCTTCTAACCATCCTATTCCATGCTGTGATGTATTGCAAATCCTAGCCTCTATGCCTGTGACCATGGACCCACTTTGAACTGAGTTGTTAATGAGGCAAGACTACAGTGTGCTTAAGATTAAGGTGAAACTAAGGAGTAAAGTCATGGTATTTTCAATAACCTCATATGTATATAAAAGCTGGACAATGAATAAAGAAGACTGTAGAAGATTTGATGCATTTGAGTTACGGTGTTGGAGGAGAATATTGAAAGTGCCATGGGCTGCTAAAAGAACCAACAGATCTGTTTTGGAAGAAGTGGAACCTTCAGTATGAATTGCTCCTCAATGTAAAGAAAACAAAAATCTTCACAACTAAACCAATAAATAACATCATGATAAATGGATAAAAGAAATAAGTTGTTAAAGACTTCATTTTGCTTGCATCCACAATTCATTCTAATGGAAGCAGCCATCAAGAAATCAAAAGATGTATGTCCTTGGGCAAATCTGCTGCCAAATACTTCTTTAAAGTATTCAAGAGCAAAGATCTCAGTTTGAATGCTAAGGTGTTCCTGACCCAAGTCAAGGTATTTTCAATCACTTCATATGCTTGTGAAAGTTGGCAAAGAATAAGGAAAACCATAGATCAATGCATCTAAATTATGGTATTGACAATGAATATTGAAAGTACCAAATATGTCTTAGAAGAAGTATAGTTAGAATGTTCCTTATAAGTGAGGATGATGAGACTTAATCTCTTATACTTTCAACATATTGTCAGGAGGGACCAGTTCCTGAAAAAGGACATCATGCTTGGTAAAGTGGAGGATCAGTGAAAAAGAGGAAGACCCTCAATAATATGTACTAATGCAGTAGTGACAATATTGGGCTCAAACATAAGAATTGTGAGGATAGAATAGGAAGGCAGTGCTTTGTTCTGTTATGCACAGGATCCTTATAAGTAGAAACCATCTCAGCATCACTTAACAAAACAATATGATATTAAGTCTGTAGATATTTATTATTGTCATATTTTCTTGGTGAATTAACCAGGTATATTTTCTTTCTTAATCTCTTTAATAGGTTTTGACTAAAAGTGTATTTTTCAGATATTAGTATTTCCACGTCTACTCTCTTTTGGTTACTGCTTTCTTGGAAATTTTTTCCCCCATCCTTTGACTTTTAACCTTTGTGACTAATATATGCTTCTTGTAGTCAAAATATGGATGACTTATGTTTTCTTACCCATTCTGTCACTTTCTGTTTCCTGACTAGAACATTGAATTTACTTATATTCACTGTAATTATTAATAGGGGAGAATTTACTTCAGACATTTTAATAATTTTTCATGTGTTTATGGGATTAGTGGCTTCTTTGTTCCTTTTTACCTTCAGTGATGATTTTTTAATAAACAGATTTTCATTCTTTTTATTTGTTATTGCTGTTTTTGTGATGGAGAAATCCTTTTTATCTCTTTATTTTGATGAGTAACTTTATGTACTTTTTTTGTGGTTAACAATGAGGATTTCATTTAACACCCTACATTTGAAATCTGCTACATTTTCCAACAGTCCTGGTGTGGTGCTGTAGGTTAATGTGCTAGTCTACAAGATCAGCTGTTCAAGCTCACCAGCTCCTCCACGGAAACCCTATAAAATGTTGCTATCAGTTGGAACCAACTCGACAGCACATCTTCAAACTCACCATCTTCAAACTGCCTTAACTTCTTCAGTGTACTAAAAATTTAAATCTATACCAATTGTCTGTCCTTTTATTTTGGTGTAGTCATCATTTATAATTTTACATCTAGATTTCCTTACAATCTAAATTTTTTGTTGATGTTAAGTGCTATAGAGTCATTTCCGACTCTTAGTAATCCTGTATAAGGTTTCCAAGGAGTGTCTGGTGTGTTTGAACTGCTAACCTTGTGGTTAACAGTCCAGTGTTTATCTACACCAGGTAATCTAAGTTTGTTGTTGTTGTTGTTATGTGTCGTGGAGTCGATTCTGACTCATAGGGACCCTGTACAGGGTTTCTGAGGCTGTAAATCTTTAAGGGAGCAGAAAGCCTCATCTTTCTCCCGCGGAGCAGCTGGTAGTTTTGAACTGCTGACCTTGCAGTTCACAACCCGACTCGTAACAACAACATGATGTATTTTATTGGTAAGTGTACTCAGGGTGGCTTTTGTGTGTGTGTGTGAATTGAGTAATAGTTTACATGGAAGAACAATGGCTTTACACTCATCGTTTCATTGCAATGATTACAATCTCCTCCATGCATCATCTTCAACAGTTTTGCTTCTATTCCCTCCGTTGTTTTGTTCTTGTTGTTGTTTTAAGATTTTTATTGTGGATTGACTGAAAGTCCACAGGGCATATCATCAGTTTTACATTGAATAAATCATACACCTTGTTTCATAACAATGATTATAATCTCCTCCATGTAACATCACTTAACAGTATTTCTCTCTATTCCCTTTAGCTCTTAAAAAAACACAAAAAAAACCCACTCAGGCATATATAATAATTTACACCTCTAAAAGGTACATTCTGCAAGTCTGCCTCCTGACCACCAGCTCTTAGTCCCTCTCTTCCCAAGAATTTAGAATCCTCAGGCTCTCCCCATCTCCATGTCCGTATCTCTGCCTCCTTCTCTGGGGTCGCTGCTTCTCTGGATAAGATGCCGCATTCTGCTTGTGCTCTTCTCCATTGATGGTCCTAGGGTTCTCTGTTTCTGGGCTGTAAGATTAACCACTCCCTGTTTTTGTTAAAAAAAAGCTTCTACTTTACAATTGTGATATTCCCAATTAGTCATGGTAACAATTACTCACTATTGAATCATAAAAATCTTATCCCCATCTCTTTTCACCAGAACCATCTAGACAAGATAAAAACTATTCAGTGGGGACTCATTCTTCCCTGACACACTCGTAAACTAAACTCCCTCTTGAAACCTTGTAAGCCAGTCACTTCATGCCTTTATTGTCCCCTCATTTTAGGTAGCCAATGGAGGGTCAGAAAAAGAGGAAGACCCCCAGCGAGATGGATTGATTGGCAAAGTGGCAGCATCAATGGGCTCAATCATGGCAACCATATCTGCACATGTCCAGAAACGAGATAAAGTGACTGAGGCAAATGA
>NW_006408640.1:2939558-2941616 GCF_000296735.1 Chrysochloris asiatica | reverse complement strand
ATGAAACAAGTTATATGAATTGTTGAATGTGAAACTGATGATGTGTCCTGTAAACTTTCACTCAATCCACAATAAAAACCTTAAATTAAAAAAAAAAAAAATAGAAGTTAGCAATGTTCCTGAAATGTGAATTTGTTTAGTAGTAACCTTTTCATCATGAGTAATGATACTATTTTCTTATCAAAAAGTAGTTAATGTACATTTTAATATCTGTGCAATATGAAAATATACTGGCTAATAAAAAGTGGTATTATTTAATAGTACAAATAAAAGAAAAATGAACTTTTGCTTAAATCATTTATGCCCAATTAATTTATCCTGTAGTCCTTAAGATGTTTAGGAAATAAAAACATTTTTGAATAAGTGAAAATCATGAGGGTCCTAAAATAGAAACATAAGCCAGAGGAATCTAAAAATAGCTTCTTGATATTTTCTTTTTTTAGAGTATTACATTTAAGCTGCTTTTGGTTACATGCCCTGATCTGTAAAAGGTAACAAGAAAATACAATTTTCAAGTATTTTAAAATTTTACTTATCTTCCATAAAGCAACTTTTAATGTACCAACTCTTAAAAATGTACAGTGAGCGGTGTCCTGGATAGAAAGAGCAGCTTCAGGCTTTAGGTCTATGAATTGAGTAAAGCTGAGTGTCTTCAGGCAGGAGACTGGCTTGCAGAACGTGCCCTTTGGGCATTCACAGAAGTGCTAAAAGAACTTTGTAACATGTGTTTGAGTAGGGCAGATGCCAAGGCTGATAGGCTGAAAACAGGAGTGAGGCATGCCTGTAGTATGGCAAACAAGAAACGTCCTGACTGGAGAACTGCTGAGTCCTAAGTTGGTTTTTATCTTGAATTGTACCCTGCTCACTTCCCTAATAAACCCCAGAATCGTGAATATTAAAAAAAAAAAAAAAAAAGTTACAGTGACTTAATGAAACATCAGCACAACTACATAGAATTGAGCTCCAGAGAAATATGCACTTCTAACTGGTCTTTTCTGGGCTCTGATTTAGAAGTATATTGGCCTAGAGACCAGTTTAGAGTCATTTGTTCCCACCTGGGAGATACAGGCCAGAAAACTCTAAGACTTCACAGACATTTTCTGTTCCTACATAAAATTCTGGGAGCTCTCTGAAGGTCTTAAAAGGAAAAAAACAAACAAACAAAAAACAAATATCCAAATATGTACATTGGAGAACCATCACCCTTTGTGAGTCAAGGAAGATAGTTTGTGACCTTTGCTGAAAACAAAACAAAGTCTCCCACAACTCTTCTAAAAAGACTGAAATATACTAGAAATGTCAAAACTAGAACAATGCCATCAAAGACTAAGCCTCTTAATACTTGGAGATACCTCAAAATGATAAAATTGGGAACTCCAGTAAAAATGGTATCAAAGGAATAAAAGTAATGATTGCACTGAGGATTCTCCTTTTTGAAGGCTCTTTAAGGAGGTAGGATTTTAAGTGGTTTTTTTTTTTTTTTTTTTTTGCCTCTGAACATTTAAATAATGCTTTGCCTGGCTGGTCCTTTAGGTTAATATTAGAGTTCACAATAAACCCTAAGACTGACATAAGGATGTTTTACAGTTTCACAGCTATCATTTGTACATATTACAATGAAATCAACTTACTCTTTTTAAGTAAATCTGACTAGAAAATGGTAAATTAATATATTCCTTTACATACAATTTTATGTCTCAAAATTCTTGAAAATCAAGAGCAGATGACTTTGTATTGAATGCTTATCTTTTCACTTTTCAGTATGTTATGAAAATTTTCTTCCAGAAGCTCTTCAACTATCTGCTCTGTGGACTTGTGTGATTCTTCCTGTTCTGGAATGCTGATGTCTTAAGTTATTTCTCTTCATGTTGTCCAACATGAATCTTAGGCATTCTTCAGATTTTTTTAAATCCTTTTTGTATTTGCTCTTCTATCTTAGTAGTGTTGAGAGATTTATCTTCTAGCTCACTAGTTCTAGCTTCTATCTCTTCAATTCTACTCCTTTCAGTGTATTGTCCATTTCTGATATTCTATTATTAATCATTTGGACCTCTTTCT
>NW_006408640.1:2935771-2937846 GCF_000296735.1 Chrysochloris asiatica | reverse complement strand
TATTGTTTTGTATTTTTCCTGTCAGTCTTTCTTTCAAGAAGTATCTTCTGATCTTCTAGCTACTCCAGGATGGTGTGCTTGTCCTTTCAAGTGGGAATTTCCCACCTCAGAAGATTCTGGATGCAGTTCAGGATTCCACATATGGTCTTATGTAATGCAGAGGCTCCTCAGGAAGCCTCCTTCACTGGGCACGTTGTAACCCCATTTTAGGTATTCCAATCCATTATAGGCAGAAGACAGACTTACAAGCTTTCTATGGTAACATTTCTGGCTATTACTTTCTCTGCCCCTCAAGTGTCTATTTTATAATGGTATGCCAGGGAAACCAAGATTCAAAAGACAGCCAAGCATCTTAACATTATTTCCCCCAGTTTCCCCATTCCAACTATGTCTCAATCCCTGTATCCCAGAGCCCTGTTGTTCCAAAGTTGAGCATACATCATTATTTACCTCTGCCCCACAAAACCCAAAGGAGCTCTGGTAGAGTAGTGGTTACAAAATGGTCTGCTTACCTCAAGGTCAGCAGTTTGAAACTACCAGCGGTTCCGTGGGAGAAAGACGAGGCATTCTGCTCCCATAAAGATTTACAGCCTCGGAAACCCTGTGCATGGTCACTATGAGTTAGAACCAACTCCACGATACTTAACAACAACAGCAACACTTAACCCATGCAAACCTGCCTAATTGTTTTCCCGTCTGTTTTGTTTTTCCATTCCCCTCCCCCTTTTTTCTGTATTTTCCCCTCCCTAGCTCCCAAACTATCCTGTGTCTATTCCCTGCCCCATGCTCCACATTTCCCTCCCTCCCCTCACCCCATGCTCCACATCCCAGTAACCAGCAAAGAATCCCATCCCCTTCCTTTATTATGGGTTCTTTTTCTTAGTCTTTTACAGTAGTAGTCCTATGCAGTATTTCTCCTTTTGTGACTGACTGATTTCACTCAACATAATGTCATCAAGATTCATCCATGTTATATGGTGGCTTGAAGCTTCCTTGTTATTCTTCAAGGTAGCATAATATTCCATTCTGTATAGTACCACAGTTTGTTTATCCATTCTTCAGTTGATGGGTGATTAGGCTGTCTCTATCTTTTTGCTATTGTAAATACTGCTGCTATGAACATTGTTGTACATATATCTATTTATGTTGTGGCTTATATTTCTTGTGGGTAAATACCAAGTAGAGGAATTGCTGGATCATAAGATAATTCTATTTCCAACTTTCTAAGGAAATGCCATATTGCTTTCCAAAGAGGTTGGATCTTTTGCAATCCCACCAGCAATTCAGGAGTGTCCCAGTCTCTCTACATCCTTGCCAGCATTAATTGTCCTTTACTTTTTTGATCTTTGTTATTATTGCTGGTGTGAGATTGTATCACATTGTTGTTTTAGTTGCATCTCTCTAAGGGCTAGTGATCGTGAACATTTCTTTATATGATTGTTAGCTGTCTGGATCTCCTCCTTGCTGAACTCTCTGTACATGTCCTGTGCCCATTTTTAAATTGGTTGTTTGTCTTTTTCTTATAGAGGTGTTGTTGTTGTTGTTGTTAGGTGCCATCAAGTCAGTACAGACTCATAGTGACCTTATGCACAGCAGAATGAAACAATGTCCGATCCTGGGACAACCTCACTAATGTTGCCACATTTGAGTCCATCGATGCTGCCAATTGGCCAATCCATCTGGTTGGGGGTCTTGCTCTTTTTCTCTGACCCTCCACCTTACCAAACATGATATCCTTCTCCAGTGACTGCTCCCTCCTGACAATATGTCCAAAGTACGATAGACAAAGTTTGGCCATTTTGGCCTCTATAAGGAGCACTCTGGGTGCACGTCTTCCAACACAGATCTGTTGGTTCTTTTGGCAGCCCATGGCACTTTCAATATTCTCCTCCAAAACCATAACTCAAATGCATTAATTCTTCATGGTATTCCTTCTTCACTGTCCAGCTTTCACATGCATATGAGGTTATTGAAAATACATGGCTTGGGTCAGGTGCACCTTAGTCCTCAAGCTGACATCTTTGCTCTTCAACACTTTAAAAAGGTCTTGGGCATACAACGTTCAATAGACTTCT
>NW_006408640.1:2932461-2933666 GCF_000296735.1 Chrysochloris asiatica | reverse complement strand
TTTACTCACATGGGATATCAAAGAGATTGTCTGGTGATTTCCACATTCCATTGTGTCACCTCTCTTTGGAATGGGCACAAATATGGATCTCTTCCAAGCAGTCAGCCAGATAGTTGTTTTCCAAATTTCTTGGCAGAGATGAGTGAGTGCCTCCTGTGATGCTTCACTTTCTTGAAAGATTTAAAGTTGTATTCCATCAATTCCTGGTGCCTTTTTCTTTGCCAATTACTTCAATGTACCTTGGACTTCCACCTTCAGTATCATTGGCTCTTGATCATATGCTACCTCTTGAAATGGTTTACCATAAACCATTTCCTTTTGGTGCAGTGACTCTGTGTATTCCGTCCATCTTCTCTTGATGCTTTATGCATCATTCAATAATTTGTCCAGAGAATCAGAGATGTTGTCATTTCCTATATATTTTAGAAATGAGTCCCTTGTCTGATGAGACATTGAAAAAGATTTTTTCACATTCTATGGGTTCCCTTTTTACTCTTCTGGTGAAGTCTTTTGATGTATATAAGTTTTTAATTTTTAATATGTCCCATCTATTTTATCTACTTTAGTTGTGTAGTTTTCAAAATGTTTGGTAGTCTGTGTATTCCCTGAATCAGTGCCCTCACATTTGTCACTATTTTTTCATTGATAGCCTTCATAATTCTGGGATTCACATTTAGGGCTTTAATCCATGCTGATTTGGTTTTTGTATAAGGCATGAGGTGAAGGTCTTGTTTCAATCTTTTGCATATTGCTTTCCAGTTCTGACAGCACCATCTGTTGAAGAAATTATCCGCTCCCCATGTGATATATTTAGGTACTTTCACAAAAATCAGTTGGCTGTATGTGGGTGGGTTAATTTCTGGATTCTCAATTCTGTTCCATTGATCAATATATCTTTCATTGTACCAGTACCAAGCTGTTTTGATCACTGTGGCTTTGTAATAAATTTTGAAGTCAGTGAGTGAGAGGTTTCCAACCTTATTCTTCTTCTTAAGCAGTGCTTTGCTTATCCTGGGACTCGTTCCTTTCCATATAAAGTTGGAATTGTTTTTTCCATCTCTTAGAAGAATGTCATTGAAATCTGGATTGGGATTGATTATATGTGTAAATTGCTTTAGGCCGTATTGACATTTTCACAATGTTAAGTCTTCCTATCTGGGAGCATGGTACATTCTTCCATTTTTGTAGTTCTCTTTTGGTTTCTT
>NW_006408640.1:2930267-2931921 GCF_000296735.1 Chrysochloris asiatica | reverse complement strand
CCATTGAGAGTAATGTAGGCTGTTGGTTTTGTATATGTGCTCTTAATTATGTTGAGGAATTTCCCTTCAATTCCTACTTTGTTGAGTGTTTTTATCAGGAGTGGATGTTGGATTTTGTCAAATGCCTTTTCTGCATCAATTGATATGATCATTTGGTTTTTTTCCTTTTTCTTATTTATATGGTGGATTATGTTGATTGCTACCTTTAAGAATAACAAGGAAGCTGCATGCTTGTCTTTGTCAAGTTTCTTTCTGGCTGTTCTATCCATTTTTGAAAGCGGCATATCAAAGCCATCCACTATTATTGTGGATTCCTCTATTTCATCAAAACTATTAATTTTTTTTTATTAATGTTTTGGAGTTCTTTCATTGGAAGCATAGATATTTATTATGGTTATGTCATCTTGTTCAATTGTGAACCTTTAATCATGAGATAATGTCCATCCTTATTTATTATGCTGGTTTTTGCCTTTAATTTTATTTTATCAGAGATTAGTACTGCCACTCCTGTTCATTTTTTATTGCAATTAACTTGGTATATTTGTTTCCATCCTTTGACTTTTAATTTGTTTTTGTCTTGCATCCTTGATATGAATCCCACTTGATCATGATGTGCTCCTGGATTCTGTTGGCTAGGATTTTGTTGAGAATTTTTGCATCAATGTTCATGAGGGATATTTGTGTATAATTTTCTTTCTTGGTGTTGTCCTTCCCTGGTTTTGGTATGAGGGTTATGCTTGCTTCATAAAATCTATTAGGAAGTTTTCCATCCTCCTCTATATTCTGGGATAATTTGAGTAGAATTAGTGACAGCTTTTCCTTGGATGTTTGACAGAACTAACCTGTGAAGCCATCTGGGCCTGGACTTCTTTTGGTTGGGAGTTTTTTGATGATATGATCAATTTCTTCTTTTGTTATGGGTCTGTTCAGGTTTTTACTTCACTGTGTGTATGTTTAGTAGGTCGTTTTTTTCTAAAAATGTATCCATCTTTTCTAAGTTTTCAAATTTGTTGAAGTACAACTCTTCACAGTAGTCTGTTATTATCCTTTTGATTTCCTTTGATTCCATTGTGACATGACCCATGTGGTTTCCAATGCATGTTATTTGTGTCTTCTCCCTCTTTTCTTTTGTTAGGTTTGCGAACGGTCTGTCAATTTTGTTAATCTTTTCACAGAACGAGCTACTTGTCCTGTTAATTCTTTCTATAGTTTTTTTCTGTTTTCTGCCTCATTTATTTCTGCTCTAATCTTCATCATTTCTTTTATTTTGGTGACTGTGGGTTCCCTTTGTTGGTCTGTTTCTTATTGTTGTAGAGGCTGCGTTAATGTGTTAATTTTGATTCTTTCTTCCTTTTGGATGTGTGCATTTATTACAGTAAATTGTCCTCTCAGCAACACTTTAGCCGTGTCCCCCAAATTTTGGTATGTTGAGTTTTCATTCTCATTTGTTTCTAGGAACTTTTTGAATTCATGTGTAATTTCTACTACCCACTCACTTTTCAGTAGGGTCTTATTCAGTTTCCATGTATTCAACTTTATTTCCTTGGTTTTCTTTTTGTTGATTTCTAGTTTTATAATGTTGTGGCCTGAAAAGATGCTTTGTAGTATTTTAATATTTGTAAATTTATTTTATAATTTTATTCTGTTCTTGACT
>NW_006408640.1:2911958-2929409 GCF_000296735.1 Chrysochloris asiatica | reverse complement strand
TTTTATAATCATTTTTAGGAATTCCTTCTCAGGCATTTCCAAAGCCTGCCCATCTTCCAGTATGGAGTGTAGGTCTACTTCTAGTTCATTTGCTTCAGTCACTTTATCTCTCTTCTGGACATGTGCAGATATGGTCATCTGTTTCTGTTTTTTGGGCATCTTCAGGGGTTATCTGTGGCCTTAATACTTAGATGAGTATTTATTTTTGTATTTTTTTATGCTTTCTGATTGCCTCCAGGTAGATGTGATAAGGAAATGGGCTTCCCTTTTCACTTTTCTTCTTGAGAAATTTCAAGATGCCACTGTTGGTTATTTAGAGTAACTTAGGATTGAATTTTCGGCTTATTTCCTTTTTTGTCTGCTTGTCCTGCTCCACAATCCTCGTTCAGGCCTTTTTTCTAGTTGTAAACAGTTCAGGGTCGGCTGTGGCCATTTGGTTTTAATTGGAAACTGTTTCTTTAAATTTCGAGGAGATCTGTGTGCATGTGTAGTAGAACCCTCCGAGGGTGGTGCTGGGGTGCCCACTATCTCAGGCACCTCTATAGTCACCGGAATTGAGGTGCACAGACAGCAAGAGAACAATCAACAGCTACCAAAAGAAAAGAATGTCCACACCTTTATCTCTATAGTTCTGCCAGGTGTCTGTGGCCACTCTGATCCTTCCCCCACTTGGTCTTACCCAAGATGGTGGCTCCTGGAGCAGCTGAGTGTCCCAGGCTAGCAAGCAATGGATTTCTTGCTTCTGCCACAGCTGTAAGCCTTCCAACCTTCTAAATATTCCTTTATATGTGGTTCAGAGTTCTGGGACCATCCCCTGAGTCTGCTTGGTTGGTTATTTTGTGTTGTTGCTACCGGAGCTCTTTCCTACACTTCCACCAAATCCACAATCTTGTTTGTTCTCCTCTATCCATTTTTGAAAGCAGCATATTAAAGTCATCCACTATTATTGTAGATTTGTCTATTTCTTCAAATCTATTAAAGTTTGCTTTATGTGTTTTGGGGTTCTTTCATTGGAAACATAGATATTTATTATGGTTATATCATCTTGTTCAATTGTCTCTTTAATCATGAGCTAATGTCCATCTTTATCTATTATGCTGGTTTTTGCCTTAAATTTTGTTTTATCAGAGATTAGTATTGCCACTCCTGTTCGTTTTTTTATTGCAATTGACTTGGTATATTTTTTTTCCCATCCTTTGGCTTTTAATCTGTTTTTGTCTCTGTGTGTGAGATTTGTCTCTTGCAGTCAGCATACTAAAGGATCTTGTTTTGTTATCCATTCTGCAACCCTCCGTCTCTTAACTGGTGCATTTAATCCATTTACATTCAGTGTAATTATTGATTTTTTTGTTGTTAAGTGCCGTCGAGTCGATTCCGACCCATAGCAACTCTGTAATTATCGATAGGTATGGAATAATTGCTGCCATTATGGTTTTGTGTGTGTGTGTGTGATTTTGCTGCTTTCTTTCTTCTGTGTGTCTTCCTTTGCTGAGTTCATGCTTTTTGTGTTTTTTTCTTGTGAGTTTCCTCATAGCTTTCATGTTTCCATGTTCTTCTTGAATATTCATTTTCTTGATATATTGTGAAGTGTAAATTTTCTTTGAGGTTACCTTAAAGTCCATTAATTTTTCCTTCTATTTAGTGCCATCTATTTTATCCTGTAATCTACCTGACCTTCTCACCATCTGTATCTCTGTTCCTACATGTTTACCTTCTTTTACATTGTAATTTTTTGATCAAAGACTAACCTCCCAGATTTTCTGAGTTTGTTCTTATAGTTTTCTTCTGGTCTTGACTCTTCCTTCTGTTGATTTAGTTGTGGGAGGTGCTGCCACATATGTCAATCTCTGGTTGTTGTCTGTTGTTGTTGGTTCTCAGTCCACAGAACTCCCTTTAGTATGTTTTGTAGCACAGGATTGGCTTTGGCAAAATCCCTTAGCTTCTGTTTATCTTGGAATGTTTTGATTACACCATCGTGTTTGATTGATAGCTTTGTTGGATAAAGGATTCTTGGTTATCAGTTGTTTTTTTTTTTTTTTTTGGTTTCAGAGGTTATATATGTCTCCTCATTGTCTGCTTGCTTGCATGGTTTCTGGTGAGAGATCTGAGCTTAATCTGACTTACTTGCCTTTGTATGTAACACTTCTATTTTCCCTAGCTGCTTTCAGGAGTGTCTCCTCATCTTTGATTTTGGAGAGCTTGATTATGATAGGTCTCAGTGATTTTCTTTTTGGGTCTATCCTTCCTGGTGTTTGTTGAGCTTCTTGAATGTTTATCTTTTCACTTTTCAGGATGTTAGAGAAATTTTCTTCCAGCAGTTCTTCAACTATTTCCTCTGTGAACTTGTGTGATTTTTGTTCTGGAATGCCGATAATTATTTAGTTATTCCTCTTCATGTTGTCCAACATAAATCTTAGACCTTCTTCAGAGTCTTTTATCCTTTTTTCTGTTTGCTCTTATATCTTGGTGTTGAGAGATTTGGCTTCAAGATTGCTAGTTCTGCCTTCCATCTTTTCTATTCTACTCCTTTGCCCTTTCAGTGAATTGTCTAGTTATGATATTCTATTATTGATCATTTGGACCTCTTTCGGTAGGTTTTGAATTGTTCTGAATGCTGTATCTAACTTATTCAATTGTTCCTGTAGCGCTTTCCTGACTTCTTCCTTATTTTTCTCAAATCCATTGTAAAGTGTTTTGAAACATTTTATAATCATTTTTCTGAATTCCTTCTAAGGCATTTCCAAGTCCTGTTTTCTTTCCAGAATGGAGTCCAGGTCTACCTCTAGGTCATTTTTACAGACATTTTATCTTGTTACTGGACATGTGCTGATATGGTCATCTGCTTTTGCTTCTTGGACATGTTTAGTATTTATCTGTGGCCTTAATAGATAACGGAGTATGTGTTTTGGTATTTTTTATGCTTTCTGAATGCCTCCAGGTAGATGTGATCAGGATGTGGGCTTCCCTTTTCACTCCTCTTATTGCTTAACTCAGAGTAACTTTCACAGGTGTTGTCTGTTTCCCTGATATATGGCAGTTGGTAGTGGTTCTTGCCTGAATTTTGGTGTTTTATAGAGTGTGATTGTAGCTTGACTATAAGGTAGCAGTTGCTGTCTCTTCTTGGGTAATGTAGGGAGAGAAAGAGTCCCTAAAAGGTAGAAGGGGGGCATAAAACAGCAAACCAGCAACAGCAAAAAAATACAAGAAAAAACAAAAAAACACCAAAACAACAACAACAACAAAGAAGACTAGACTGGATGCTGTAGTCTATAATCGCAGAAAATGGAGAGAAGGGAGAGAAGAGGAAAAAAAAAATCTGTAGCCTAATGTGAATATGACTTTAATGTCCTTTCTTCTGCATCATGCCTTCAAAGGTGTCTGAGCAATTTCAAGATGCCACTGTTGGTGTTATGCTGTACCTTAGGATTTAATTTAATTTTCAGCCTGTTTTGTTTTTAAACTCTCTTTCCCTCTCCATGCCCCTTGTTCTGGCTTATCTGTATTAAAAAAAAACAAAAAAAAAAAAAAAAACAGTTCAGTGCTGGCTCTTGGGCTGAGAGTATCTGTGTGTATGTGTGGCAGAAGAACCCACCAGTGGTGTTGGTTGGGTGTGTCCACTCACTCAGGCACCCCCTTCTTAATCACCAGAATGGAGGTGCACAGTGGGGGGCCAGTGGGCAGATACCAAAAAAAAAAAAGAAAAGAAAATCAGACAAAGCAAAACCAACAAAGTGTATTGTCCACCTTTGCTCTGATGTTCCCGTGGTGTTTTTCCGTGGTGTGTCTGCTCCCCCCACTTGGTCTTGCCCTTTGGTCTTGCCCAAGTTGTCGGCTCTGGGCCACTGAGCCTGGCAGTTCAAAAGTACACAATTTCTTACTTTTGCTACAAGTTCCACTAGCTATAAGCCTTCAAACCTTTTAAATATTCCTATCTATGTGGTTCTGGGAGTCCTGATGTGGTGCTGTGGGTTAATGAACCAGACTGCAAAACTGTTTGAACTGCAAGATTGGCAGTTCAAGCTCACCAACTGCTCCTCGGAAACCCTATACAGGGTCGCTATGGGTCAGAACCGACTCAACAGCACTTCACGACAACAACACATGTTGTTCTGAGTTTTGGAATTCTGTCCTGAATCTGCTTTGCCTGGTATTCTGTGGTATTGCTGATGGTGAACCTCACTGCATGCACCTCCACCCTAGCCACCATCAAGCCCTGCCTCCCCGTTTGGTTTTAAGTGGAAACTGTCTCTTTAAATTTCAAGGAGATCTATGTGCATGCATAGTACAACTCTACAGGGGTGGGGGTGTGGTGTCCACTCATTCAGGCCCCCTCTAGTTCCCAGAATGGAGGTGCATAGGCAGTGAGAGACCAATGAACAGATACAAAAAAAGGAATGTCCACACCTTTATCACTGCAGTTCTGTCAGGCATCCATGGCTGATCTGATCCTTCCCTTGTTCAGTCTTGCCCAAGATGGCGGTTCCGAGAGCAGCTGAACGTCTTGGATTAGAAAGCACTGCATTTCTTGCTTCTGCTACAATTCCCCTAGCTGTAAGCCTTCCAATCTTCTGAATATTCCTTTATATGTGGTTCAGAGTTCTGGGATCATCCCCTGAGCCTGCTTGGTCTGGTATGCTGTGTTGTTGCTGACGGATCTCCCTGCATGTCTACCTTCAGGGTGGCTTTTAAGCCACCTTTCTTTTTGGAACTTTCATTTAGATATACCTGGCATTAACAAATTTTCTTAACATTTTTTTATCTGGGAATATTTTAATTTCTACTTCATTGTTGAATGATAATTTTTTCTAAATATATTATTTTTGGTTAGACAATTCTTTTCTTTCAACACTTTAAATATATTGTCCCATTGCCTTCTTGTTTATACAGTTTCTGAAAAAAGTCAGCACTTAATGTTACTGGGTCCTCTTTTACCGTGATGCTTTGCTTTTCTTAAGTGCTGCTTTTAAATTTTTCTTTTTGTCCTTGGTTTTCAAGAGCTTGATCATGATATGCTATGGTGAGTTTGTTTTAGGATTCATCCTGCATGAAGCTCATTGTACTTCTTTGTTGGGAAAATTCCCATCTTTGTGTTCAGAAACTTTCTGAGATTATTTGTTCAGAGATTCTTTTGGAACCTACTTCTCTTCTTGTTCTGGAACTCCTATTAGGCATAAATTATTTCTTTTAATGGAGTCTCGCATATCCCTTAGACTTATTATTTTTTTGTTTTTTTTTTTAATTCTTATTTTTGTTAGATTTTCAGACAATTCATTTCTACTTTGAGTTTTTTCATGGTATTCATTTGTTACTTCATTTTTAAACTCATCTTTCTAATTCTTTTCTTTTTTAAAGATTTCTATCTCTATTGAATTGTTTTTCTGGTTTGTTTGTTCTTGTATTGTTTTCCTCATTTCCTTTAGCTCTTTATCTCTGTCTCCCTTTATTTCTTCAAGCATTTTAAGTACTAATGCTTTGAAATCTTTGTCAGATAATGACATTATTTGTTCTTCCTCAGGGATGATTTCTATCCCTTGTTTGTTAATTTGTTTGTCATGTTTCCTGTCTCTTCATATGTTTTGTAAATGTTTGCTGCCTAAGGGACATTCAGATTTATTTGTTTCCTTGGTTGTTTTTACTCAAGAAGATGAGAAGAATCTCTTCTTACACTTCTCTTTGGGATATTCTTCTTGCTCATTGCTATTAGGGCTCATAAGCACTCTTATTCTTCCATATCCACCCCAGACATCTTGTTCAGATATTCTGGACTATGTTTCTTCAAATTCAATTCTCTGTGGCTGGGCAATTCTGGTGTAGGGGAAGCATGGGTGATTATGATGCTGGGGCTGGATGGGGATTTCAGTGGTGCTGCGCTGGGAACACAGTCTAGAGTGTTGCACTGGTTCAGAGGTGGGACTGTAATCAGTGTGCAGAATCAAGGGCAAGGTTGCTTGCTCTGCTCAGGTCAGCGACAGTACCAGAGGTGCTGTACTGGTCTATACTGGATTCTGAGCATACTACCAGTCCCACAGCAGTATCTTAAGCTCCATATAGGATCTGAGAAGGTAACCTGGAGTTTGCATCAGTCTGAGCTCTTGGCCATGATTATGGTGCCAGTCCAGGGATTGTACCCTGGGTATTAAGCTAGTCCTGACTGGGCTTTTCATGTTTCTGAGTGGGATATGTGCTCTTGTAGAGTTGGGTTTGTGTGGTATGGCCACAGTGTTGGGACAGTTGCTCTTAGAGCATTGGTTTGGGATGGGTAGCATAAGATGTCAGGTTGTGGCAGACATAACCTAAGGAGTGGGGTGAGCTGGGTACACAGTCCACTGGGTCATATTCCTGCTATGAGTGTTCTGGCAGGTTTTCCTCCTCAGGTCAGTCAGTTCATGGTGGGTGCTTTCCAACATAAATGGCTGGGATAGCCTTTGATGGAGGGTAGAACTGAAGAGTGGCCCCAGTTATCTCCAGCAAATGGGTTTCCTGGGAGCTGTGTGTTTATATGATCAAGTTTTGGTGACCACATTTTGTCACACTCACTGAGGCTTATGGAAGCACAAACTTGCACTGAACCACTGCATTTTCTCTGCACCTTTCCTCTGTGACATTTCTATTCCTTAACTGGGATTTTCTACAGTTCAATCTGCAACACTCTCCTCAGGTAGAATTCCTCTGGGAATCTTGAGATTTCACTCTATGATGAATCCAAGATCCACTCTCTTTCAGGTCTATCCAGTTCCCCAAACACACCCTACCTGCTTCATTGTTCCATTTCAGGTCAGTTTCTTTATTTCTCTATCTTTTCTATTTTCTTTGCAATGCCCTTCCTTTCTCTCTGATCAGAGATGATTTTATCATCTTCCCAAAGGGATCATGATGAACCAGGCTGCTAAGTCAGGTGTGTACAATTTCCCAAACTTCTAGCTTCCTCTTGATTCTTTTTTTTTTAATGTTTTGTCATTAATTATATGATACATTAATTAAACATTAGCTTTACATTCATCCTATCATATATCATTTCATTGCCATGATTACAGTCTCTTCCACACATCACCAAACAATCAAAGGGTATATTCTGCAAGCCTGCCTCTCAGTTGTCAGCACACAGCCCCCCTCTCTCTCTGGGTCTAGAGTCTCCAGCCATTCCATCTCTCCACATCATTGTCTCTGCCTCCATCTCTGGCACCACTGTTTCTCTGGGTATGGTCCCACTCTCCACTCTTCTCCATTGATGGTCCCAGGGATCTCTGCTCATGGACTGCAAAGTCAACCACTCCACTCCTTTTGATACAAAATGTCTACCTTTACATTTCCAATCCTGACAGTCAGTCCTAATAGTAAATAATCACTATTGTATCACAAGAGTCCTATCCCCATCTCCTTTCATCAGCCACGCCCAGACAGATTAGATACTACTCAGTGGAGATTCTACTTTTCTCTGTGTTCTCTAGATCTAGGCTCTCTCTTGAAAGCTTGTAAGCCAGTCACTTCTTGCCTTTGTAGCCACCCCACCCCCAACATTTTGGGTAGCCAATGTCCAAGTTGCCCATCGCTGTCTACTCTGTAGATGGAGGAATTGGGAATGATCCTTGCCGTAAAGATTTGTTCTCTCTTTGGAGCTACTGCATCCATAGATGCAGGCCAAGTTCATCAAATTCTACTCTTTTTTCCCCTCTGCTTTCTTCTAGTTGAGTTCTGATCATCCAGCCATTGAAGCCAGGTCAAGTGAATATTTTCTGCAAGTGTGGGTGTTCTTGTGCATAAGCCCTCACTTCTTATCAGCTGGATGCTTCACTCTCTACTCTAGTCCTCTCTGACTATGTCACTGACTCTGGGCCCAGGAGCCCCTAGGTCTTGCCATATTGCTGGCCAATCATGTCTCCACTGGGGTTTGCAGGAGTCTACTGAACATGGTAGGACTTAGCTCTCAGCTTCATTGCTGTTTTTCCCTCACTTTCCCTTATCGGTGACCAACATGGTCACCAGTCAGAGTGCATGTCTGCTCGTGTATTCCCCTTGAGTCTTAGTCTTTGGAGGAGGTTTGCCCTGAAGGGACCCGACCACATGCCATGATGTCTCCTGGGCGAGCAACTTGATTATTCTTGTAGTAGTCAGTTGGACTGCCATTATTATTATTATTATTATTATTATTATTATTTTGTATTTCTCCTGTTGGTCTTTCTTTCAAGAAGTATCTTCTGTTCTTCTAGCCACTGTAGGCTGGTCTGCTTGCCCTTTCAAGTGGAAATCTCAGAAGATTCTGGATGGGGTTTAGGATTCCATCTATGGTCTTATGCAATACAGGAGCTCCGCAGGAAGCCTCCTTCACTGCACACATTGTAGTCCCATTTTAGGTATTCTAATCAGTTAACAACAACAACAATCAGTTATAGTCAGAAGACGGACTTACAACCTTTCTATGGTGATATATCTGGCTATTCTTTTATCTCCCCCCACCCCCCGCAAGCATCTATTTTACAATGGTATGCAAGAGAACCCAAGATTCAAAAGACAGTCAAGCATCTTAACATTATTTCTCCCCTTTTGTCCATTCAAGCCATGCCTCAATCCCTGTATCCCAGAGCCCTGTTGTTCCAAGGTTGTGCATACATCATTATTTACCTCTGTCCCACTTAGTCCATTCAAAGTTGCCTAAATGTTCTCCCATCTGCCTTGTTCTTCCATTCCCCTCCCCTTTCTTGTATATTGCCCCTCTCTTCAGCATCCAAACTATTCTGTGTCTATTCCCTACCCTGTGCTCCACATTACCCTCCATCTTCTCACCCCACACACCACATCCTGGTAGCCATCAAAGAAAAAAAAAAAATTCCCCTTTTAGTATGGGTTCTTTTTCTTAGTCTTTTACAATCCTATGCAGTGTTTCTCCTTTTGTGACTGAGTAATTTCACTCAACATAATATCCTCAAGGTTCATTCATGTTATGTGGTGGCTTACAGCTTCCTTGTTGTTCTAGAAGGTAGTATAATATTCCATTGTGTGTATGAACCACAGTTTGTTTATCCATTCTTCAGTTGATGGGCACTTAGCCTGTCTCCATCTTTTTGCTAATGTAAATAGTGCTGCCATGAACATCTGTGTGCATCTATTTGTGTTATGGCTCATAGTTCTTGTGGGTAAATACCTAGTAGAGGAATTGCTGGATCATAAGGTATTTCTATTTCCAAGCTTTATAAGTGCCATATTATTTTCCAGAGTGGCTGGACTATTTTGCAATCCCACCTTCAATGCAGGAGTATCGCAGTCTCTCCACATCCTTGCCAACATTTATTGTCCTCTCTTTTTTGATCTTTGCTGTTACTGCTGGTGTGAGATGATATCTCATTGTTGTTTTTATTTGAATCTCTCTAATGGCTAGTGATCGTGAACATTTCTTCATATGTTTGTTAATTGTCTGGATCTCCTCCTTGGTGAAGTGTCTGTTCATGTCCTGTGTCCTTTCTAAATTGGGTTATTTATCCTTTTCTTGTAGAGGTGTTGTTATTTTTTATATATTTTAGAAATGAGTCACTTCTCTGATGTGTCATTGCAAAATATTTTTTCCCACTCTGTGGGTTCCCTTTTTACTCTTTTGGGAAGTCTTATGATGTACATAAGTTTTTTAATTTTTAGTATGTCCCATTCATCTATTTTGTCTACTTTTGTTTGTGTAGTTTTTAAAATGGTTGGTAATCTATGTATTCCCTGAATTAGAGCCATCATATTTATCCCTATTTTTCACTGATGGCCTTCATAAATCTGGGATTCACATTTAGGTCTTCAATCCATGCTGAGTTGGTTTTTGTATAAGGTGTGAGGTTAAGGTCTTGTTTCAATATTTTCATATCGCTTTCCAATTCTGCCAGCACCATCTGTTGAAGAGACTATCCCATCCCCATGCAATATATTTAGGCATTTTGTCAAACATCAGTTGGCTGTATGTGGATGAGGTAATTTCTGGATTCTCGATTCTGTTCTGTTCGTCAATGTATCTTTCACTGTACCAGTACCAAGCTGTTTTGACCATTGTAGCCATTTAATAAATTTTGAAACCATCTGGGCCTGAACTTCTTTTATTTGGGAGTGTTTTTTATGCCCCGGTCAATTTGTTATTTTGTCATAGGTCTGTTAAG
The DNA here is from genome assembly GCF_000296735.1 of Chrysochloris asiatica. Lineage (NCBI taxonomy): Eukaryota > Metazoa > Chordata > Mammalia > Afrosoricida > Chrysochloridae > Chrysochloris > Chrysochloris asiatica. The sequence goes on along the minus strand of NW_006408640.1, from coordinate 2,919,282 downwards.
GTTTTCTATTTCACTCTGTGTAAGTTTAGGTAGGTTGTGTTTTTCTAAAAATATATCCATCTTTTCTAAATATCAATTTTTTTGAGTACAACTTTTCACAGTATTCTGTTATTATCCTTTTGATTTCCTTTGGTAACATCATCCATGTGGTTTCTAATGCATGTTATCTGTGTCGTCTCCCTCTTTTCTTTTGTTAGGTTTGCAAATGGTCTGTCAATTTTGTTAATCCTTTCAAAGAACCAGCTTTTTGTCCTGTTGTTTCTTTCTATAGTTGTTCTGTTTTCTATCTCATTTATTTTGGCTCTAATCTTTATTATTTCTTTTCTTTTGATGGCTGTAGGTTCCCTCTGTTGGTCTGTTTCAAATTGTTGTAGATGCTGTGTTAATGTGTTAATTGTGGTTCTTTCTTCTTTGTTGATGTATACCTTTATTGCAATAAATCATCCTCTTAGAACTGCTTTTGCCTCATCCCAAAGATTTTGTTATGTTGTGTTTTCATTCTCATTTGTTTCTAGGAACTTTGTGAGTTCATGTTTTATTTCTTCTAATACCCAGTTGCTTTTCAGCAGGGTGTTATTCAGTTTCTAATTATTTGACTTTATTTCCTTGGTCTTCCTATTGTTGATTTCTAATTTGCTAGCATTGTGTTCTGAGAAGATGCTTTGTAGTATTTTGATTTTTGTAAATTTATGGAGATTTGTTTTGTAGCCTAAAACATGGTCTATTCTGGAGAATGTTTCATGTGCACTGGAAAAGAATGTGTATTGTGCTGTTTTGGAGTTGAATGCATCTGTACACATCTATGAAGCCTAGTTGGCTGATTGTGTTGTTTAATTTCTCCATGTCTTTGTCAAGTTTCTTTCTGTTTGTTCTATCCATTTTTGAAATTGGTGTAATAAAATCACCCACGATTATTGTAGATTAGTCTATTTCTTTCCTCAAATCTATTAGAGTTTGCTTTATATATTTTGGAGCTTTTTCATTGGATGCATAGTTTTTTTATGTTTATGTCATCTTGTTCAATTGTCCCTTTTATCATGAGATAATGTCCATCTTTATCTATTATGCTGGTTTTTGCCTTAAAGTTTATTTTATCAGAGATTAGTACTGCCACTCCTGTTCATTTTTCATTGCAATTAGCTTCGTATATTGTTTTTCCATCCTTCACCTTTTAATCTGTTTTTTTCTGTGTGTGTAAGATGTGACTTTTGCAGACAGCATACTGAAGGATCTTGTTTTCTTATCCATTCTGCCACCCTCCATCTCTTAGCTGGTGCATTTAATGTATTTACAGTCAGTGTAATTATCAATAGGTATGGATTAATTGTTGCAATTATGTTTGTGTGTATGTTGTGTTTCTGCTTTCTTTGTTCTGTGAGTCTCCCTTTGCTGAGTTCATGGATTTAGTGTTTTTCATTGTGTGTTTCCTCATAGTTTTAATGTTTCTATGTTCATCTTGGATTTTCATTTTCTTGGTATGTTGTTAAGTGTGAATTTTCTCTGAGGTTACCTTATATTCCATTTACTTTTCCCTCAGTTTAGCACAGTCTATTTTATCCTGTAATCTAACTGACCTTCTCACCATCTGGATCTCTGTTCCTACATGTTTACCTTCTTTCACATTGTAATTGTTTTGATCATAGACTGACCTCCCAGATTCTTTGAGTTTGTTCTTAAAGTTTTCTTCTGTTCTTGATTCTTCCATCTGTCAAATGAGTTCTGGGAGGTGCTGCAATGTATGTCAATCTCTGGTTGTTGTATGTTCTTGTTGGGTCTCAGTCCACAGAACTCCATTTTGGATATTTTACAGTGCAGTGTTGGCTTTTGCAAAATCCCTTAGCTTCTGTTTATCCTGGAATGTTTTGATTACACCGTTGTATTTGATTGATATCTTTGCTGGATAAAGGATTTTTGGTTGGCAGTTGTTTCTCTTTTAGGGTTTTATATATGTCTCCCCATTGCCTTCTTGCCTGCATGGTTTCTGCTGAGAGATCTGAACTTAATCTGACTTGCTTACCTTTGTATGTAATGCTTATCTTTTTCCTAGCTCCTTTCAGGATTATCTCCTTATATTTGATTTTGGACAGTTTGATTATGATATGTCTCAGTGATTTTCTTTTGGGGGTTCTATCCTTCCTGGGGTTTGTTGAGTTTCTTGAATGCTTATCTTTTCACTTTTCAGGATGTTAGAGAAATTATCTTCCAATAGCTCTTCAATTATCTCCTCTGTGGACTTTTGTGATTCTTCCTGTTCCAGAATGTTGATAATTCTTAAGTTATTCCTCCTCATGTTGTCCAACATGAATCTTAGATTTTTTTTTTCAGATTTTTTAATCCTTTTTTTCTGCTTGCTCTTCTAAGTAGTATTTAGAGGTTTGTCTTCCAGCTCACTTGTTCTGCCTTCCATCTCTTCAATTCTATTCCTTTGCCCATTCAGTGTATTATCTATTTCTGATATTTTATTATTAATCGTTGGGACCTTTCTGCAGGTTTTGAATTGTTTCCAATGCTGCATCTATCTTATTTGATTGTTCCTGTAGTGATTTCCTGACTTCTACCATATTTTTCTGAACTCCATAGTAAAGTGTTTTGAAACATTCTATTATTTTTCTAAATTCCTTCTCAGATATTTCCAAGGCCTTCCCTCCTTCTAGAATGGAGTCCATGTCTACCTCTAGGTCATTTGTCTCAGACATTTTACCTTGTTTCTGGACGTGTGCTGATATGGTCATCTGTTTTTGCTTATTGGACATGTTTAGTCATTATCTGTGGCCTTAATACTTAATTGATTTTGTGTTTTGGTATTTTTTATACTTTCTGATTGCCTCCAGGTAGATGTGATCAGGAAATGGGCTTTCCTTCCACTCTTCTTATAGCTCAACTCAGATTAACTTTTGCAGATGTTGTCTGCCTTCCTGGTATATGGCAGTTGGTTTTGGTTCTTGCCTGGGTTGTGGGGTTTTATAGGTTATGATCATAGCTTGACTATATGACAGCAATTGCTATCTCTTCTTGGGTAATATATATAGAGAAAGAGCCCCCTAAATGTAAAAGGGGTAAAAACAACAACAACAACAACAACAACAACAACAACAACAAAAACAGATTGCATTTTGTAATCTACAATCACTGAAAAAGGAGAGGGGTGAGAGAAGAACAACAACAACAAAAAATAAACTCTGTAGCCTAATATGAGTATGACTTTAATATCCTCTTTCAGCTTTTTGCCTTCAAGTCCACCTGATAAATTTCAAGATGCCACTGTTGCTTGCTACGCTGTACCTTAGGATTTAATTTTCATCCTGTTTTGTTTTTAAAGTCTCTATCTCTCCACACCATCTGCTCTGGTCTTTTCCTTATTAATAAACAGTTCAGGGGTGACTTTGGCCATTTTGCACTGCTGGTTCTAAGTGGTGATTATCTCTTTAAATGCTAAGAGCATCTGTGCACATGCATGGTAGAAGAACCCTCCAGTGGCGGGGGGGAGGCATCGACTGGCTCAGACACCCCCTCTATTCTCCAGAATGGAGGTGCACACACAGCAAGAGGACAATGAACAGATATATATTTTTTTAAAAGTCAGAACGAAACAAAACCAAATAAAGAATATTGTCCATCTTTGTTCTGAGGTTCCCACAGGTATTAGTCTGGGTGGGTCTCCTTGCTCCCCTGCTTGGTCTTGCCAGTTGTTCTCACCCAAGTTGTCAGCTCTGGGCTGCTGAGCCTGGCAGATTCTTAAGTATGAACTCTCTTAGCTATGCTACAAGTTCCACTGACTATAAGCTTTCAAACCTTTTCAAATATTCTTACATGTATGGTTCAGAGTTTTGGAGCTCTCCTCTGAACCCACTTTGCCTGGTATTCTGTGGTATTGCTGATGGAAATCTTTACTGCACCTCTATCCTATCTGCCATCAAGCCCCACCTCCTTCCTCTTTATTCTTCTTTCCCTTTGATTTGCCAACATTCTAGTTGCTGGCTGGGGTTCTTAGATTTTTGGTTACAATTTTTAATAGTCTACTTCTGACATTGCTGCAAGATAATCCAATTGTGCAGCCAGCTCTGTTGCTCAAAAAAGATACGAATAATATTTCATTGCATGAATGGACTGCTAGAAGAACAATCAAATCTGTGTTGGAAGCAGTACAACCAGAATGCTCCTTGGACATCAAGATGGCCAGACTTCATCACTCATACTTTGGACATATTGTAAGGATGTGGCAGTCCTGGGAGAAGGACTTCATATTTGTAAAGTGGAGGGTCAGTGAAAAAGAGGGCCACCCAACGAGATGGATTGTCACAGTGCCAGCAACAATGGGCTTCATTGTAGCAGCAATTGTGAGGATTGCACAAGACTGGGCAGTGTTTTGTTCTGCTGTACATAGAGTTGCTATGGGTCCATGGCACCTAACAAGAACAACAAATGTATATGCACTATTTTGTTTATTAATTAATCTGCTGATGGACATTTCAGTTGTTTCTACCATTTAGTTATTATAAATAGTGATGCAATGAACATTTATGTACAAATATCTGTTTAGGTATTTTACATTTATAGCAGCCTAGATTAAATTGATATCAAATTAACTTCAGTAACATGCAAAAATTCTGTTCCTGTACCCTTTCCCCCATTTTTGTAGTTATCACTTATTACATCTTACTATATCATGTGCCTTATAACATACATTTATTCTTAGTTTCTATGCTTTAATTATCACAGAACATGAAGAACATAAATACCAGAATTGCCCATTAAAAAGATGTTTATTTTTAAAGCGCACATGAATAGTCTCCAAGGTAACCCATATGCTGAGACATAAAATAAATCTTTATAAATAAAAAATGATTAAAATCATATAGAGTATATCCTGTGATAATGAAAGATTTAGATTACAAGTGAATGACAGAAAGTTAACACAAACTTTGATATTGCAAAATAAATTATTCAGTTAATGTTAAGGGAAACTAAAAAATCTTTTGAATTGAACAATAATGAAAGTACAGCTTATCAAAAATTGTGAGACTCAGATAAAACTGTATTTAGGGAGTACATTTATTGTCTTAATATCCATATTAATTAAAGAAGAAAGGTATCAAAAGATTTTTCTAAGGTTCTATTTTAAGACACAAGACAAGGAAAGTACAATAAATCAATGAATATTACCAATATCAAGAATAAAAGATAGGACTTCAATTCAGTTCTGATTGCCATGAAAAGGAAAATAAAGAAATATTATGATAACTTCAATAATATGATCATCATTCTTGAAAAATCACACTTAATAAAAGTAGCTCAACAAAAAATAGATATCCAGTGTCAATAAAACAAGAAGACATTTCAACATCAATGAAATAAAATGAGTTCATTATTTAAAAGTTTCCTGAATAGAAATCTCCAGATTCAAATGGTTTTATTTGTGAAGTCTGCCAAATGTTTTAGAAAGTGTTTTTAAAAGCTCTTTCATATAATAGAGGCAAAATAGAATTTTCCAAGTTATTTTATAAGACTAGTATTATTCTCATATCCAAACTACACAGAGAGCCATATTATAAGAAAATATAGAAAAACGTACCACATGAATATAGATTCAAAAACTTTAACAAAACATTTAAAAATTGAATTCTACAATGTATGAAAAGAATAAATTAGGAACAATTAGATTTTATTCAGGAATACAAGGTTTTCTTAACATCTGAAAATTAATCAATATATTTCACTGTAGTTATAGAATAAAAAAAGAAGCTCTGGTAACGTAATGGTTACGAATTGGGCTGTGAACCGTAAGGTCAGAAGTTTGAAACTACCAGCTGTTCCACGGAGAAAGATGAGACTTTCTGCTCCCATAAAGATTTACAGCCTCGGAAACCCTGTACAGGGTCGCTATGAGTCGGAACCGACTCCACGGCACATATAACAACAACATAGAATAAAAAGGAGTACTGGTGTGGTGCTGTGGGATAAGCACTTGACTGCAAGGGTTTTTTGAACCCTAGGTCAATGGTTCAAACTCATCAGGGTCACTATGAGTTGGAACATCAATGGCACTTAACAACAGCAACATAGAATAAAAGGAAGTCCTGGTGTGGCAGTATAGAATAAGCACTGGACTACTAACTGCAATGTCAGCAGTTCAAACTCACCAGCTGCTCCTCAGAAAACCTATACAGGGTCACTATGAGTGGAAACTGACTAGATGTCACTTAACAACAACAAAATAGCATAAAAGAGAAAACAAAACATGATTATCTCAATAGGTATCAAAAAAGCATTCGATAGACTCAACAAACAATAAAAACCACCAGCAAACTATGAATAGAAATTAACTTCCTAATTTGATAAAAGACAGCTATGAAAAACATACAACTAACATGATACTTAATAATGATGAAACACTGAATACATTGTATTTAAGATCAGGAATAAGTCAAGATTGCATTGGGGCAAGAAAAATAAGTAAAAGGAATGTAGATTGGAAATAAGTAAAATTAACTTATTTGTATTCACCCTGGTCATGTCGACAGTAAATTCTAAGGAATCTACAAATCATAAATGAAGGGGAAAAACCCCACAAAAGAATGATTTTAGGAAGATCAGAGAATACAAGGTAAATTTGAAAAATGAAATTACATTTCTATATGTATCAGCTTTAAAAAATTTTTCCTGAATTACAAAAAAACAAAAAACCCTCAGTCTACTAAACAGTTTCATCTACATTTGTGGGTATAAATTTTATAAAAGACATGTGAAAACGATTCATCTTCTTTACTTAAACTACAAACATGCGTAGAAGAATTAAAGATCTAAATGAATGGAGAAATGTATCAGTTAATTCATTGGTAGACAAGATAGTTATGATGACAAGATTGTTGTTGTTAAGTACCATGGAGGTAGTTGTGACTCATAGTGACCCTGCACAGGACGATTACAAGACAGTTGTCTCTAAATTGCTCTATAGACTCAATGCAATCCCAATAAAACCCACAACAAACATTTTTAGAAAATGAATTGTCAAAGAATGATTAAATTAATAGGTAAAAAATTTACAGTAATCAAATACTTTTTTAAAAGAAGGAAAATGGAAAACTTACATGTCCTAGTTTCAAGGTTTATTGTTAAAGTTACATTAACCAAGGCAGTGTGATATTGGTTAAAGAATAAATATGAAGCTCATATTTATTACAAACTTATAGACCTAGCAACAAAATAAACAACTATGAAAGAAACAGAATGGTGTTATATTTCAATGTTATAAAATTTAAAACTTTCTTCCTTTAAAATAAAAAGTGAAAATGTAATTTTCAGGCTGGAGTAAATACTTACCAAG
>NW_006408640.1:2907585-2911858 GCF_000296735.1 Chrysochloris asiatica | reverse complement strand
TATACACACACATACACATACACATATACATATATGTTGGTGTTGATATATATATACATTTGTTAGGTACTATCAAGTCAGTACTGACTCACAGCAACCCTATCACAACAGAATGAAACACTGCCCGGTCCTGGGCTGACCTCACAATTGTTGCCATGCTTGAGCCCATTGATGCTGTCATCTCGCTGGGACTCTTCCTCTTTTTCTCTGATCCTATACCTTACAAAACATGATATCATTCTCCAGTGACCAGTCCTCCTAACAATATGCCTGAAATATGAGAAATGAAGTTTGGCCATCCTGGCCTCCAAGGAGAATTCTGGCTGCACATTCTGTTAGTTTTTTGACAGCCCATGGTACTTTCAATATTCTCCTCCAACACCATAACTCAAAAGCATCAATTCTCCTACAGTTATCTTTATTTGATGTCCAGCTTTCACATACATATGAGGTTATTGAAAATACCATGGCTTGGGTCAGGCACACCTTAGCGCTCAAGCTGACATCTTTGCTCTTCAACACTTTCAAAAGGTCTTGTGCAGCACATTTGCCTAATGCAATATGTTGTTTGGTTTCTTGACTGTTGCTCCCATGAGGGTTGATAGTTGATTTGATTCAGGAAGAATGCAGTCTTGGACAACTTCAATCTTTTCTCCATTGATAAGAATGTTGTTTATTGGTCTAGTGGTGAGAATTTTTGTTTTCTTTACATTGAGATGCAATCCATACTGAAGGCTGTGTTCTTTGATCTTTACCAGTAAGTATTTTAAGTCCTCTTCACTTTCAGCAAGCAAGGTTGTATCATTTGCATATTGAAGGTTGTTAATGAGTCTTCCTCCAATCCTGATGCCAGATTTTCCTTCATATAAACCCAGCTTCTCAGATTATTTGCTCAGCATACAGCTTGAATAAGTATGGTGAAAGAATACTACCTGGCTCATATGCAAATTCAAACTGAAGCTGACGAAAATGAAAACAATTCCAGGAGGGTCAAATTATGACCTTGAGAGACTTCTAGTGCTTTCCTGACCAGACAGCACAGGTACACAGGCTCTGGAGAAAGCAGGGAGGCCCCCGTCTCGTAGACAGACAGCCTTTGAGCAAACATAAGGCTTTAGGCTTCAACATTCTGAACTTGCTTTTATAAAAGATCAAACTGCTGAGGATTACAGGCATTTTGAGCTTTCGCCTGCCTGCACTTGGCTCCCACTCCAGCAACTGCCTCCGCCCCGTGCAGATTGGAGTGTGGGGCTGGAGTGGACCCATTCAGAAAGCAGGGACTTCCAGAGAGCGAGCAAGGCCACAGGAGCTAACATAGTCCTTCCCAGGAGGCCTCATTGCCACAGTAGACATTATCAGCGTGGATATCAGGCAATTCGTCGTGCCCATGGTACAGAGAGACAGAGAGAGGCAATTTGATGTCATCAGACACAAACGCCACCTGCCTGCAGCCACTACCCCTCCCCCGCCCTCCACTCCTTTGGCCTAGGCCAGCCCTCTGCCCAGCCTCCAAGGCTCAGGCCCACTCAAGGCCTAGGTCCGCCCACCAAGGCCCAGGCCAGCCCTCTGGCACAGGTCCACCCAAGCTGAGACGCTCTTGAGTTGCTTTTTACCACCAGTAACAAAGCAGTCCTGCTGTAGCTCTGTGGGTTAATGCGCCAGACTGTAAAGGCTTTTGAACTGCAAGGTTGGTGGTTTGAGCTCACCAGCTGCTCCTTGGAAACCCAGTCGACTTGGATCACCAGCTACTCCATGGATCACAGTCGACTCCACAGCACTTAACAACAAGGAGAGGAGAGCAGAATGGACTGAAAGAGAGTTAGGGCATTAAAGACTTACTTTTATTAACCTACAGATTTTTTCTTTTTTTTTTTTCCTTTTTTCCTCTCTTTCTTCTGCCCCTCCCCCTCCCCCCCTTTGTTTTTTTGATTAGAGACTGCCATATTCAATCTTGTTTTTGCTGGTGCTGCATATTTCTTTTTATTTTTTCATCGGTTTTTTTCTTTGCTGTTTGTTTTGTTTTGTTTTTTCTTCTCTTTTTCCTCTTTCTCTCGTTATTGCTTTTGTTTTTTATTTTTATTTTGGTTTTGTTTTCTACCCGACTGGTGTTGTTTGGCTGTTACATAGCCTCTCTTCTGCTTTCGGAGTACTCTTTGTCTCCCTACATTACACGAAAAGAGTCAGCAACTGCTGCCAAATAGCCAACCTGCAATAACACTTTATAAAACACCAAAACCCAGGCAAGAACCAATACCAGCTGCCATATACCAGGGAAACAAGCAACACCTGTGAAAGTTACTCTGAGTTAAGCAATAAGAAGAGTGAAAAGGGAAGACCACATCCTGATCACATCTTCCTGGAAACAATCAGAAAACATAAAAAATTACCAAAATACATACTCAATTAAGTATTAGGGCCACACATAAACATTAAACATGTCCAAGAAGCAAAAGCAGATGACCATATAAGCACATGTCTAGAAAAACAATAAAATATCTGAGACAAATGAACCATAAGTAGACCTGGACTCCATGCAGGAAGGAGGGCAGGCCTTGGAAATGCCTGAGAAAGAATTCAGAAAAGTGATTATAAAATGTTTCAAAACACTTTACAATGGAGTTCAGAAAAATAAGGAAGAAGTCAGGAAAGCGCTACAGGAGCAATCAAACAAGATAGATACAGCATTGGTAACAATCCAAAACATACAGAAAGAGGTCCAAATGATCAATAACAAAATAACAGAAATAGAAACCACCTTGAAAGGGCAGAGGAATAGAACAGATTAAATGGAAGGAAGAATCTGTGAGCTGGAAGACAAGTCCCTCAATACCACTAAGATAGAAGAACAAACAAAAAAGGATAAAAAATTTGGAGGAAGGTCTAAGATACATGTTGGACAACATGAAGAGGAATAACCTAAGAATTATTGGCATTCCAAAACAAAAAGAATCACAGAAGTCCACAGAGGAAGTACTCAAAGAACTACTGGAAGAAAATTTCTCCAACATCCTCAAAAGCAAAAAGATAAACAAACAAGAAGCCCAACGAACTCCAGTAAGGGCAGACCCCAAAAGAAAATCACCAAGACATATCATAGTTAAGCAATCCAAACTCAAAGATAAGGAGATGCTTCTGAAAGCAGCAAGAGAAAACAGAAAGGTCACATACAAAGGCAAACAATTCAGACTAAGCTCAGATCTCTCTGCAGGAACCATGCAAGCAAGAAGGCAATGGGGAGACATATATAAAACTCTGAAAGAAAAAAATTGCCAACCAAGAGTCCTTTATCCAGCAAAGCTATCAATCAAATATGATGGTGGAATCAAAACATTCCAGGATAAATAGGAGCTATGGGACTTTACCAAAGCCAACCCTGCGCTACAAAACATCCTAAAGGGTGTTCTGTGGACTGAGAACCAACAAGAGTAGACAACAACTAGAGATTGATGTACGTGACAGTACCTCCCTGAATTAAGTCAACAGAAAGAAGAATTGTTAACAAAACAAAACTATAAGTACAAACTCAGAGACTCTGGGAGGTCAGTCTATGACCAAAACAAGTACAATGTAAATGAAGGTAAACAAGTAGGAAAAGAGATTCAGATAGTGAGAAGGTCAGGTCAATTACAGGATAAAATAGACTGCAATAAATGGACAGAAAAGTCAATGGACTATAAGGTAACCTCAAAGAAAATTAACACTTCACAACATACCAAGAGAATGAGAATCCAAGAAGAGTATGAAAACATTAACACTATGAGGAAACCCACAAGAAAGAACACACAAATCATGAATTCAACAGAGAAAGTCAAACAGAACAAAGAAGCAGCAACACCACAGAAAAACAAATATAATGACAACAAATAATCAATACCTTTCAATAATTACACTGAACTTAAATGGATTGAATGCACCTGTTAAGAAATGGAGGGTGGCAGAATGGATAAGAAAACAAGCTCCTTCATATGCTGTCTTTAAGAGACGCATCTCACACAGAGAGACAGAAACAGATTAAAAGTCAAAGGATGGGAAAAAATATACCAAGCTAATTGCCAAAAAAAGTGAACAGGAGTGGCAGTGCTAATATCGGATAAAATAAACTTTAAGGCAAAAACCAGCATAATAGATAAAGATGGACATTATCTCATGATTAAAGGGAAAATTGAGCAAAATGAAATAACCATATTAAATATCTATGCTTCCAATAAAAGAGCGCCAAAATATATAAAACAAACTCTAATAGATTTGAAGAAAGAAATAGATGAATCCACAA
>NW_006408640.1:2885237-2891982 GCF_000296735.1 Chrysochloris asiatica | reverse complement strand
GGGAGAAAGATGAGGCTTTCTACTCCCGTAAAGATTTACACCCTCGGAAACCCTGTACAGGGTCGCTATGGGTCGGAACCGACTCTACGGCACTTAACAGCAACAACAATAGAAACTCTGTGCAGGGTCACTATGAGTCGGAATCGACTCCACAGTACTTAACAAGAACAACAACAATGCAGTGTAGGGGAAAAAATACATCAAACCCTAGAAGTAATGACCACTTATGAGCCCTAAATTATAAGGGGAAAACAGGAATCAGGAGACAATTATCAGTAGACCCCGAGGCTGCCACAGGAAAACAGCATGAAAAGTGAAACCAGGAACTCACTTGGTGCTCCTTCTCACTCTTGTCTTCTTTTGTTTGTACAATTCTTACAATGTCTGATATGTGTCCTGTATTAGAACCCTTCAATTTGTCCCTGTTTTTTCATTGATGACCTTTATAATTCTGGGATTCACATTTAGGTCTTTAATACATGATGAGTTGGCTTTTATATATGATATGAATTAAAGGTCTTGTTTCAATCTTTACATATCGAATTCCAGTTTTGTCAGCACCATCTGTTGAAGAGACTATCTCCTCCCTATTCAATGTACTTTGGTCCTTTGTCAAAGATCAGTTGGCTGTATGTGGATGGGTTAATTTCTGGATTTTCAATTCTGTTCCATTGATCTATGTATCTTCCATTGTACTAGTCTGTTTTGACCACTGTAGCCATGTAGTACATTTGAAATCAGGGAGTGAGAGACCTCCAACTTTGTTTTTCTTGAGCATTATTTACTTGTCCAGGGACTCTTTTCTTTTCATATAAAGTTTGTAATCATTTTTTCCATCTCTTTAAAGATTGTTGTTGGTATCTAGATTGGGATTGTGTTTTATCTATAGATTGCTTTGGGTAGTCCTGACATTTTTACAATGTTAATTCTTCCTATCAAGAAGCATGGTATATTCTTCCATTTTTGAAAGTCTCTTTTGGTTTCTTGTACTAGTGTTTTGTAGTTTTCTTTGTATAGGTCTTTTGTTTCTCTGGTTAAATTTATCCTAAATATTTTATCATTTGGGTGGCTATGGCTATTGTAAATGGCATTGGTTGCTTAATTTCCTTTTCAGTGCTGACATTTTCAGTATAGAGGAATCTGACTGATGTTTGCATGTTGATATTCTACCCTACCACTTTGCTGAATCTTCCAATGAGTTCTAGTAGTTTTTTTTTGTTTGTTTGTTTGTTTTGCTGAGTCTTTGGGGTTTTCTATGTATGTATGTTGTTGTTAAGTACTGTGGAGTTGGTTCCGACTCATAGTGACCCTGTATAGGGTTTCCGAGGCTGTAAATCTTTACGGGAGCAGAATGCCTCATCTTTCTCCACAGAACTGCTGTTGGTTTCGAACTGCTGACCTTGAGGTTGGCAGCCCGACTCATAACCACTATGCTACCAGAGCTCCTTTTTCTATGTATAGGATTATATTATATACAAATAGAGAGAGTTTTACTTCTTCTTTGACAATTTGGATGCTTTCAATTTCTCTACCTTGTCTTATAGCTCTGGCTAGGACTTCAAAAACACTATTGAATAGGAGTGGAATAAAGGGCATCTTTGTCTGCTTGTTGTTCCCAAATGGAAAGCTTTCAGTTTCTCTCAAGTGATGTTGGCTGTAATTATGTTGAAGAATTTCCCTTCAATTACTATTTGTTGAGTGTTTTTATCAAGAATGTATGTTGGATTTTGTCAAGTGCCTTTTCTGCATCAATCAATATGATCATGTAGTTCTTTTCCTTTTTAAAAATTTATATGATGGATTACATTGATTGTTTTTCTAATATTGAACTAACCTTGCATCCCTGGTATTAATCCCATTAATCATGATGTTGTTGCTTATTTTTTGATGTGTTGTTGAATTCTATTGGCAAGGATTTTGTTGAGAACTTTTGCATCAATGTTCATGAGGCATATTGGTCTATAATTTTCTTTGTGATGTCCTTTCCTGATTTTGATATGAAGGTTATCCTTGCTTCATATAGTGTTTTGGATGTTTTCCATCCTCTTCTATATTCTGGAATAATTTGAGTAGAATTGGAGACAGCTCTTCCCTGAACGTTTGGTAAAACTCACCAGTGAAGCCATCTGGACCTGGACTTTTTTTGTTGGGAGTTCTTTTATGACTTGATCAATTTCTTCTTTTGTTATAAGTATGTTCCAATTTTCTGCTTCTTTCTGTGTCAGTTTAGATAGGTCGTGTTTTTCTAAACAATGCATCCATCTCTTCTAGGTTTTTAAATTTGTTGGAGTACAACTCATCATAGTATTCTGTCTTCATCCTTTTTATTTTCATTGGTTCTGTTGTGACATCACCCATGTGGTTTCATATGCATGTTATTTGTGTCTTCTCCCTCTTTTCTTTTGTTAGGCTTGCCAATGCTTTGTCAAATTTATTAATCCTTCTGAAGAACCAGTTTCTTGTCCTATTGATTCTTTCTATAGTTTTCCTGTTTTCTATCTCGTTTACTTCTGCTCTAATCTTTATCATGTCTTTTCTTCTGGCGACTGTAGGTTTACTTTGCTGATCTGTTTCTAATTGTTGGAGATGTTTCTAATTGTTGGAAATGATTTTGGTTCTTTCTTCTTTTTGGATGTGTGCATTTATTGCAATAAATTGTCCTCTCAGCACTGAGCTTGCCATATCCCAAAGATTTTGGTATTTTGTGTTTTCATTCTCATTTGTTTCTAGGAAATTTGCAAATTCCCTTTTTTTTTTCTTCTACTACCCAGTAGCTTTTAATCAGGGTATTATTCTGTTTCCATATATTTGAATTTATTTCCTTGGTGTTCCTATTCTTGATTTCTAATTTGATAGCATTGTGGTCTGAGAAGTTGCTTTGTAGTATTTTGATGTTTGTAAATTTATGGAGGCTTGTTTTGTGGACTAACACATAGTCTATTCTGGAGAATGTTTCATGTGTACTGGAAAGAATGTATAATGTGCCATAGTTGGGTTAAATGCTCTGTACACATCTATGAGGTCCAGTTGGCTGATTGTGTTGTTTAGTTCCTCTGTGTTTTTGTTGAGTTTCTTTCTGGTTGTTCAATTCATTTTTGAAAGTGGTGTATTAAAATTGCCCACTATTATTATAGATTTGTCTATTTTTTTCTTCAATTCTATAAGGGTTTGCTTTATATATTTTGAGTTTTTGTTGGGGACATAGATATATATTATGGTTATGTTGTCTTGTTCAGTTGACCCTTTACTCATGAGGTAATGTCCTTCTTTATCTCTTATGCTGTTTTTTGTTTTAAAGTTTATTTTATCAAAGATAAATACAGTCACTCCTGCTCATTTTTTATTGCAATTAACTTGGTATAATTTTTCTCATCCTTTAAGTTTTCATCTGTTTTTGTCTTTGTGTGTAAGGTGTGTCTCTTAAGACAGCATATTGAAGGATTGTGTTTTCTTTTCCATTTTGCCACTCTCTGTCTCTTCAGTGGTACATTTAATCCATTGTCATTCAGTTTAACTATTGGTAGGTATGAATTATTTGCTGTCATTATGTTTGTTTTTTGTGGTGCTGCTGGTTTCTTTCTTCTGCATGCCTTCTTTTGCTGAGTTCATGTTTTTTGTGTTCATTCTTGTCAGTTTCTTCATAGTTTTAATGATTCCATGTTCTTCTTAGATTGTCATTTTCTTGATATGTTGTGAAATGTTAATTTTCTTTGAGGTTACCCAATAGTCTCTTCATTTTTGCCTCCCTTTAAAGTATTCTATTTTATTCTGCAATCTACCATAACCTGGTTCTTGGTTCCAATATTTTCCCTTTCTTTCACATTATAATTGTTTTGATCATAGACTGACCTCCCAGATCCACTGAATTCATTTTTGTGGCTTTTTTCTGTTCTGGACTCTTCCATCTGTTAATTGAGTTATGGATGGTGCTGCCATGTATGTCAATCTCTGGTTGTTGTCTGTTCTTGTTGGGTCTCAGTCAAAAGAACTCCCTTTAGGATGATTTGAAGCACTGGGTTAACTTTGACAAAGTCCCTTAGCTTCTGTTTATCCTGCAAAGTTTTTATTACACCATTGTATTTGATTGACAGCTTTGCTGAATAGATGATTCTTAGTTGGCAGTTTTTTTCTTTCAGAGTTTTATTTATGTCTCTTCATTGTTTTCTTGCCTGCACGGATTCCCTTAAGACATAAGAGCTTAGTCTGATTTGCTTGCCTTTGTAAGCAACACATTTCTTTTCCCTAGCTGCTTTCAGGATTTTCTCCTTGTCTTTGATTTTGGAGAGCTTGATTATGATATGTCCTGGTGATTTTATTTGGGGGTCTATCCTTCCTAGGATTTGTTTAGCTTCCTGAATGCTTGCCTTCTCATCTTTCAGGATGTTAAGGAAATTTCTTCCACCAGCTCTTCCACTGTCTCCTCTATGGCCTTCTGTGATTCTTTGTGTTCTGGAACTCCAAAAACCCTCAGGTTATTCCTCTTCATGTTTTCCCACATGACTCTTAGGTTATCATCAGATTTTTTAAATTATTTTTTCTGCTAGCTCTTCTATTTTAGCAGTATTGACAAATCTGTTTTCAGGCTTGCTGGTTCTGGCTTCCATCTCTTCAGTTTTACTCATTTGCCCTTTTATTGTATTGTCTATTTTTGATATTTTATTATTCATCCTTTGGACCTTTTGTTTTTACATGTTTTGAATTGTTCCCAACACTATATCTTATTTGATTGTTCCAGTAGCACTTTCATGACTTCCTCCTTATTTTTCTCAACCCCTCTGTGGAGTGTTTGGATGCACTTCAATATCATTCTCCTGAATTCCTTATCAGGAAGTTCTAAAGCCTGCCCTTGTTCCAATGGGAATTCTAAATTTACCTCCAGCTCATTTATTTCATCTACTCTGTCTTATTTCTGGACATGAGCTAAGATCTGTTGTTTTGGAAATTTTCTGTAATTAGATATTTTTTCAATAATTAGAAGAATGCATGTTGGTGTATTATTAAGTGTTCTGAATGTCTCCTGGTAGATGTGATCAGGAGATGGGCTTCCCCTTTCACTTATCTTATTACTCAACTCAGGGTAATTTTAGCAAGCGTTGGCTACCTATCTGGTATATAGCAGCTGGGTGTAATATAGGATGTAATTGTAGCTTTGCTATATGACCACATTTACTGCCTCTTCTTGGGTAATGTAGGGAGAGAAAGAGCCCTCCTTAAAGTAAAAGGGGCACCAAAAACAAATAAAACAAAATGGAACAAACAAACAAACAAACAAAACATAAAACAGGACACTAAAGTCTATAATCACCACAAAAACAAAACACTCTAGCAAAATAGGAATAAGACTGTAACACCCCTTATTCGAATTCTTGTCATCAAGGCTGTCTGAGAAATTTCAGGATATTACCATTGCTCCTTATAATATAACTCAAGATTTGGTTTATTGCCTTTCTCCTTTTTTTGCCTCTTTCCCACTCCTCAAGCCTGTTAAGATGTTTATCCTGGACGAGGAGGTTTTGTTTGATGAGATTCAGGCATAGAGGCCAGCTGTTAATTCAGCAGTCAGCTTCCCACTTCACCCAAACACCTGGCTCAGCATCTTCCTCTGAGTCAAATCTGCAGTCTTCCCTGCACTTCGGCTCTCCATTATGCCTCCTTGCAGCCACCTCTCTCTTTCTCTGCTGGCCCTCCTCCTCACTCTTGAGTGGGAAGTCTGTTCTCATCTTTGCTAGAACATCTATGCATCTTCTTGCTTGCTTAAACATCTCTGCAAGAACATCTATAAGTCTTCTTGCTTGCTTAAACCCCTGTCTCTCTGACTCCTTTTGTGTGTGTATTGTGCTACACCCTACCAATTATTTGGAGTGATAGTAGGACTGACCCTGGATATATCATCTCATTCATCCACTTTGTGACAAGCAGAGACCAGAGGGACTTCAGTATTACCAAGAAAGAAGCATCCAGAGTAAAGAGAATCCTCTGGACCTGGGGTATCTTCATTGAGAAATTCCTAGATGCATTTGAAGATGAAGACACATGGAAAGCTCTAAGGAATGTTGGACTTACAGATGTTGAAAAGAGATAAAGACCTTTCTCCTAAACTTTGAGCATAGAGAAAGAGAAAATCTAGCACTCTGAATTAGGACTTCTAGCCTCTTAAACTATGAAAAAATTACTTTTTGTTTGTTAAAGCCATCCACTTGCTGGATTCCTGTTATCGATGCATCAGGTAATTAAGAAAGTGATTATTTAATTCCTTGAAAAGGCTTTAAATCAGGGGTGGGGAATTTTTTTTCTGCCAAAATTTATAACATCATTCATGGGCCATATAAAATCATCAACTTAAAAATTAGCCTGCTAAATTTGGTCAAACATTTGATTACCTCACCTTTACTGTGATGGCTAGAACTGTGATTTTGTTGGCCAGGTCAGACCAAATGATTTTGTGACCTTATACAGCCTACGCTGGATGTTCCCCAACCCTGCTTTAATTGGAAGATTTCTTACCTTTCTTACTGAGGCGTTTCTTTCGTTCAGGTAAGTCCATTTGTTCTTTAAAGCCTCTAACTCTTCTTTTTTTTTAAATTTACAAAAAGAAGTGAGAATAAAAGCTCCCAAAGAACTCTTTGTAAATGATAATTGAAACTTGAACAAATTTGGTTATTCTGGTTGTCCTTGATATATTCGATTCTTCACCAACTCCATAATTCAAAGGCATAAATTCTTCTTTGGGTTTTCTAATTAATTT
>NW_006408640.1:2864959-2885137 GCF_000296735.1 Chrysochloris asiatica | reverse complement strand
GTTAAGTGCCCTTGAGTTGATTCCAACCTATAACGACCCTATATAGGGTTTCCAAGGAGCAGGTTGGTAAGCTTGAACCACTGACCTTGCAATTTAAATGACTTTGCAGTCTGACATATCAGCCCACAGCGCCATAGGAGAACTCCATATGTATATGAGTCAATTGAAAATACCGTGTCTTGGGTCAGGCCCATCTTAGTTCTCTAAGATATATCTTTGCTCTTTAGCCCTTTAAAGAGGTCTTTTGTAGCAGATTTGTCCAAATGCAATGCATCATTTGATTCTTTACCGCTGCTTCTAAAGGTGTTCATTGTGAATCCAAGTAAAAGAAAATCCTTGACAACTTCAATTTTTACTCTCTTTCTTTTCATGATGTTGTTTATTGATCCACTTGTGAGGATTTTTGTCTTCTTTATTTTGAGGTGTAGCATATACTGAAGGCTATAGATTTTGATCTTCATCAGTAAGTGTGCTTCAAAAAAATTTTTTTTTCTTTTAGCAAGCAATGTTGTGTCATCTGCATATTGTAGGCTGTTAATGAGTCTTTATCCAACCCAGATACATATTCTTCTTCATATAGTCAGCTTCTTGGATTATTTGCTAAGTATATAGATCAAATAAGTATGGTCAACAGACACAATCCTGGCCCACTAGTTTCCTGGTTTTAAACCACTCAGTAATATCCTTTTGGAACAACTGCTTCTTGGTATTATATATTTGCTTATGAGTACAATTAAATGTTCTAGATTTCCCATTATTTGCTATGTTTTCCATAATTGTTACAATCCACACAGTCAAATAACTTTGCATAGGCAATGAAACACAGATATACATCTTTTCAGTATTCGAAGATTTTAGCTAAAATTCATGTGATATCATTCCATATCTTCTTCTGAATCCAGCTTGAATCTCTGGCAGGTCACTGTTGATGCACTGCTGCAAGAATTTTTTAATTATCTTTAGCAAACATTACTTGTATATGAGATTAATGATATAGTTGGATAATTTCTGTTTGGTTACCTTTCTTTGAAATGGGCACACATGTGAATGTCTTTCAGGTGGTTGGCCAGGTATCTGTCTCCCAAATTTCTTAGTATAGATTGAGTGAGTACTTTCAGAGTTACATCTACTTGTTCAAATATCCATCAATTCCTGGAGGCTTGTTTTTGCTAATGCTTTTCATGCAGCTTAAACTTCTTGTTTGTTGTTGTTAAGTGCCGTCAAGTCATAGCGACCCTGTATAAGGTTTCCAAGGAGAAGCTGGTGAATTTGAGCCACTGACCTTGCAGTTTAAATGACTTTGCAGTCTGACATGTTAGCCCACAGCGCCCCACCAGGACTCCAGACTTCTTTGTTGGTATATTGGAAATAATGAGCATGTGAAAAGCAAAAGGAGTCCTACACAGTGACATTATTATTAACCATCTAAATTGTTCCACTGTGAGTTAGAACCATTTCAATGGCACACAACAAAAACAACACAAATTGTTCCTAAATATAGCTTTAAAAAAAAATCACAAAAACTTTTGCTGTGATATCAGTGAAGATTATTAGTTTTATATTCAACAAATAATATTCTTGTTTCATTTCAATGAGTACAATCCCTTCAATGTAACATCACTTATTCCACTTCCTACCTGTGGTTCTTATTTCCTTTAATCTTTATTTAGCACCCTTCTGAATTTTGTCTTCAGGAAAATGGTACTCATTTTATATTGAATGGTTGATGTACATATCTCATAGTGTTTTTGTCCTCTCGTATACTTACCTACTGCTTGACTGAAAAGAGATCCACAAGAGTGAGTTCAATTCCTGAAGGGTGACTAAGAGCCACAGTCTCAGGTTCCTCCAGTCTCTTTCTGACCAGCAAGGCTTGGGTTTTTTTTCATAATTTTGGATTTTGTTCCACATTTTCTCCCATACTTTCCAGGAATTTCTAATGTGATCCTTTTCAGAGTAGTTGGTAGTCATAGCTGGGCACCATCTAATTCTTCTGGTTTCAGGATCATGAATATCTCATTAGTTTATTGGATTAAATGTTTACAGGCAACATCGACTTTCATCACTTTCCTTTGCTTTTCACAGCGAGAGACCAATAATTACACTTTAGATGGCTGTTCACAAGCTTTGAAGTCACCAGTCACTACTCACAAAAGTAGGATGTAAAATATTTTCTTTGGAGATGTTATGCCAATTGACCATGGTGTCCCCTGATACTTTGGTTCTCAGCTAATAGGCTCAGCAAAACATTCCCACAAGGTGGTTGGTAATATCTAAGAAATTTTCATAATTTTGCCCCATGAATGCTCTACCACACTCATGGATATGTTTGAAACTAAGGTAAATACCATGTACAAATATCCTCTGTCAATCCTTTATGTACATATGGGTATTTCTTCCACTTTCCCTTCCACGCCCATTCACTTTGTGTATCTACTCATGTATCAAACTATTGTTGTTGTTAAGTGCCATTGAGTCGATTCCGACACATAGCAGCCCTGTATAGGGCTTCCAATGAGCAACTGGTGAGCTTGAACTACTGACCGTGCGGTTCAAAATACTTTGCAGTCTTAACCAGATCACTGTTATTGCAGGATTATGTATATAGCAGGTGTTGCTGTTCTTAGGAGCCATTGAGTCAGTTCTGATTCACAGTGATCCTATATACAATAGGATCCAATATACAATAACACTGCCCAGTCCTGTGCCATCCTCACAATACTCTATGCTTGAACCCATTGCTCTTGCCAATCCATCTCATTGGGAGTCTCGCTCTTTTTCGCTGATCCTTCACTTTCCAAGTATAATGTCCTTCTCTAGTAATTGATACTTCCTGATGCTGTTGTAAAGTGCTATCAATTTGATTCTGACACATAGGGTCTCTGAGGAGTGCATGATGGGTTTGAACCACCAACCTTATGGCTAGCAGTCCAGTGCTTATCCTACAGCATCTTACCAGAATTCTGGTCCCTTCCAATGACATATCCAAAGTACAGCAGTAAAGTCTCACCATCCTGACTTTTGAGGAGCATTTTGACAGTAATTCTCCCACACAGATTTGTTTGTTGTTCTGACAGTCCATGATACTTCTTGTGTACTCTAATACCATAATTCAACTGCATAAATTCTTCTCTGATCTTCCTTACTCATTATTCAACATTCACAAGCATATGAGGCAATTGAAACTACCAAGACTTGGGTCAGGTGTACCTTAGTTCTCAAACAGATGTGTTTGCTCTTTAATATTTTTAAGAGGTCTTGTGTAACAGATTTGCCTAATTTAAATACACTATTTGATTTCTTGGCTGCTGCTTCCATGAGTGTTGATTGTGGATCCAAACAAAATGAAGTCTTTGACAAATTCAATCTTTTATCATGATTTTATTTATTGGTCCAGTTGTGAGGATTTTTGTTCTTTTTACATTGAGGTGCAACCCATACTGAAGGCTGTAGTATTTGATATTCGTCAGTAAATATTTTAAGTCCTCTTTGCTTTCATCAAACAATGTTGTATCATCTGCATATCACAGGTTGTTAATGACTCTTCCTCCAATTCTGATGACACATTCTTCATATAATTCAGCTTCTTGGATTAAATGCTCACCATACAGAGTGAATAATTATGGTGAAAACATACAACTCTGGTGCACACCTTTCCTAATTTTAAGTCACTCAGTATTCCCTTTCTCTGAGTAACTTCCTCTTAATCTATGTACAGGTTCCTTATGTGCAAAACTAAGCATTATGGAATATCTGATCTTCTCAATATTATACATGGTTTGTCATGATCTACATGGTCAAAAGTTTTTGCATAATCTTTGAAACACAAGTAAATATCTTTCTAGCATTCTCTGCTTTCAGCCAAGATTCATCTGATATCAGCAATGATATCCTTAGTTCCATGTCCTCTACTGAATCTGGCTTGAATTTCTGCCAGTTGTATGTTGATGTTCGGTTGCAACCGTTTTCGAATTAAAAATTCAGCAAAATTTTACTTGCATGAGATATTAATGATATTGTTAAATGATTTCCATATCCCGTTAGGTCATCTCTCCTTGGAATGAACACAAATGTCTATCTCCTCTAATTGGTTGGCCAGGTGATGTGTCCAAATTTCTTGGCATAGATGGGTGAGCAGCAGTTCTACTGCTGCATCAGTTTGGTGAAAGATTTCAATTTGTATTCCACCAATTCGTGGACCGTCCCCCTCCCTTTTTTTTTTTTTTTTTTTGCCAGTTTATTCAGTGTATCTTGAACGTCTTCCTTCAGAATCACTGGCTGTTTGTTGTATGGTACCTCTTAAAATGGTTGAGCATCGACCATTTATTTTTGGTAGTGATCCTGTTTTCCATTCATCATCATTTGACGCGTTCTGTGTCATTCAATATTTTGTCCATGGAGTACTTCAATATTGCAAGTTGAGGTTTGAGTTTTTTCTTCATTTCTTTCAACTTGAGAAATGCTGAGTGTTCTTCCATTTTGGTTTTCTAACTCTATGTCTTTACACATTTCATTATAATACTTTACTTTGTTTTCTCTAGCTGCCTTGTGAAAATGTCTGTTCAGTTCTTTTATTTCCTCATTTCTTCCAGTAGCTTTAGTTTCTGTATACTCAATAACAACTTTTAGAAGTCTCTTCTGGCTTCCATTTTGGTCTTTTCTTGCTTTCCTGTGTTGATGTCCTTGATGGCATCTCATAGATGTTTTGGTTTTCAGTTGGTTTTGTTGTTAAGTGCCTTCAAGTTGGTTCCAACTCATAGTGACTCATAGGGTTTCTGAGGAGTGGCTGGTGAGTTTGAACTTTCAACCTTGTGATTCAAACCAACCTTGCAGTCCAGTCATTAACTGAAGCACCACACCAGGACTCCTTGGTCTTTGGTTATTCTTATTGTTGTGGTTATGTGCCATGGAGTCAGTTCCAACTCATAGCGACCCTGTACAGGGTTTCTGAGGCTGTAAATCTTTACGGGACCAGAAAGCCTCATCTCTCTCACACAGAAGAGCTGGTAGTTTAGAACTTCTGACCATGAGATTCGCAGCCCAATTCATAACTACTATGCTACCAGAGTGCCTTTGGTTATTAGTATATAATTCTGTTCATGAGATAGTCTCTAAATTCAGGGGCTTATATTCAAGGTCATATTTTAGTTCTTGTGGGCTTGTTTTAATTTTCTTCCAGCATTTTATCTACAATATTCCACTGCTATACATAAGGTTTTCAGCAGCTAACCATGTAGAACTTCCTAGTTCGTTTCAGTCTGGAAGCTCAAGTGAAACCTGTCTAACATGGGTGCTCTTATTTAAAATACTGGTGGTATAGCTACACAGCAACACTGCGTGTAGCAGTATTTACCTCCATTCCCTTTAACTCTTGTACTCCTGTATCTTCTGCTGCCTTCATCATTCTTCTGCTAACCTCACTCTTGCTGTATGTTGCCTTCCTCTTCACCCAAGTTATCAGGGTCTACCCCATTTCCTCCCACCCCTAGTAACCTTCAAAGAATTTTTCTTTTTTCTTTTTTTTTAGGATGAAAACATTTCTTTGACCTTATATAAGAGTGTATGCATACTTATTTGTCTTTTTGTTATTGACTAATGTTACTCAGCATAGTGTTTTCAGGTTCTTCTATATTCTAAGGTATTTTGCAGTATCATTATTATTCTTCAAAGTTCCATAGTAGTTATTCCACTGTTTGTATGTAATACAGATTGTTTGTCCATTCTTCTACTTATATGTATTTGGACTGTCTCCTTCAATATTGCAAGTCAAGGCTTGAATTTGTCATCAGTTTCCTCAACTTGAGAAATGCTGAGCATGTTCTTCCATTTTGTTTTCTAACTCCAAATCCTTGCATATTTCATTATAATATTTCACTTTGTCTTCTCCACCTGCCCTTTGAAATCTTCTATTTAGATCTTTTACCTACTCATTTCTTCATTAGCTTTAGCATCTCTACACTGGAGAGAAAATTTCAGAGTCTCTTCTGACATCCATTTTGGTATTTTCCTTCTTTCTTGTCTTCTTAATGACCTCTTGCTTTCTTCCTATATGATGTTTTGGATGCCATCCCACAACTCTCCTGGTTTTTGGTCATTAGTGTCTAATTCATCAAATCTGTTCTTGCGATGAACTATAAATTCAGATGGGATATGTTTAAGGTCATATTTTGGCTCTCGTGGACTTGTTTCAATTTTCTTCAGCTTCAGTCCGAATTTGCATGCAAGCAACTAATGATCTATTCCACAGTCAGCACCTGGCCTGTTTTGGCTGAAGATACTGAGTTTTTCTTTTTCTTTTTTTAAAGTTTTTATTGTGAATTATGTGTTGGTTTACATGGGTGAACATTATCTTTATATTCATCCTATCATATTTTGTTTCATTGTAATCATCATAATCCCCAGCATGCATCAAAGGGTACGCCCCACACACCTGCCCCCTGGCCGCCAGCACAAGCTCCTCTCCCTCCTTGAGTCCAGAGTCTTCAGCCACTCCTTCTGTCCACGTCATAGCCTATGCCTCCATCCCTAGTGTCACTGCTTCTCTAGACAGGGTCCCATAGTTCGCATTTCTCCCTTGATGGTTTGAGGGATCTCCACTCCTGAACTGCAAAATCAGCCCCTCCCTTCCTTTTGTTACCAAACATTTACATTTACCTTTCTAACACTCACTGTCAGACCTGATAGCAATCTTTCCCTAGGGAACCGTCCTATTCCCCTCACCTTTTATCAACACCATGCAGACAGGTTGGAAACAATTTAGTGGAGATTCTACCTTTCCCTGTATACTCTGGAGCTAAGTTCCCTCTTGAAAGCTTGTAAGCCTGTCACTTCTTGCCTTTATAGTCCCCCCATTTTGGGTAGCCAGAGTCTAAATTTCCCATCCCTGTAGACCCTATGTCACAAGAGGGTGGGAATGATCTTTGCTGTAAAGATTTGTCCACTCCTTTGTCATACTGCATGCACAAGTATACTTGTAGTGGGTTACTCTTTTTTTTTTTTCCCCTCTTCTTTCTTCCTCTAGTCATATTCTGATCATCCAACCAAGATGCCAGGTCAAATTGGTACTATCTGAAAGTGTGGGTGTCCTTGTGCATCTCCCATCACTTCATATCAGCTGGATGCTTCATACTCCGTTCCAGTCCTCTGGGGCCATATCCTTGTCCCTAGGCCCAGTAGTCCCCAAGTCTTATCAATCCAGGTTAACAGGAGTCTATTGAATGTGGTCGGATTTAGTTCACAACTTTATTGCTGTTTTTCCCATACTTCCCCTTATCGGTGAACAACGTGGTCAGCAGCAGGACCATATACCTGCTAGTGTATTCCATTTGAGTTTCAGTCTTGGAAGGGGGTTTGCCTTGAGAGAACATGACCACTTGCCTTGATGACTCCCTGGGAAACAACTTGCTTGTTCTTGTAGTAGTCAATTGGACTGCTGTTATTGTTTTTAATTTTTCCTGCTAGTCTTTCTTTCAAGAAGTATCTTCTGTTCCTTTAACTGTTCCAGACTAGTCTGCTTGTTCTTTCAAGTGGAAATGACCCACCACAGAAGATTCTGTATGGGAATCAAGATTCTGCCTATGATCTTGTGCAATGCAAAGGCTCTGCAGGGAGCCTCCTTCACTGGGAAAGTTCTAGCCCCATTTTAGATATTCCAATCAGTTATAGGATGAAGACGGACTTACAAGCTTTTTCTGGTGATGTTTCTGGCTATTCCTCTCTCCCCGCTTCAAGTGTCTATTTTACAATAGTAGGCAAGGGAAACCTAGATCAAAAAACAGCCAAGCATCTTAATATCAGTTCTGAACTTTTACCCATTCAAGCCATGCCTCATTCTTTGTTTCCCCATCCCTGTTTTTCCATGGTTGTGCTTACATCATTAATTACCTCTGTCCTATTTAGCCCATGTAAACCTGCCTAGCTATTCTCCCTTTTGCCTTGTTTTTCCTTTCCCCTTCCCCTTCTAGTGTACATGTCCCCCAGCACCCATACTATCCTGTCTATTTCTTACCCTGGATTCCATTATCTTGTGCCTATTCCCTACCCTGTACTCCACTTTCCCCTTCCTCCCCTCACACCACCCCATACACCCTGATAATCAACAATAAATAAATAAATATTAAAAATAATTTCTCCCCTTTTTAGTGTGGATGCTTTTTCTTAATATTTTACTATAATGGTCCTATGCCATATTTCTCCTTTTGTGACTGATTAATTTCACTCAGCGTAATGTCCTCAAGGTTCATCCATGTTATGTGGTGGCTTACTGCTTCCCTATTATTCTTCAGGGTAGCATAATATTACATTGTGTGTATGTACCAAAGTTTGTTTCAGTTGATGGGCACTTAGGCTGTCTCCATCTTTTTGTTATTGTAAATAGTGCTACTATGAATATTGCTGTGTATATTATGGCTCATATATCTTGTGGATAAATACCAAGTAGAGGAATTGTTGGATTATAAGGTATCTCTATTTCCAACCTTCTGAGGATGCGTCATATTGTTTTCCAGAGTGTTTGGACCATTTTGCAATCCCACCAGCAATGTAGGAGGGTCCCAGTCTCTCACCAACATTTATTGTCCTCTCCTTTTTTTTTATCTTTGCTATTACTGCTGGTGTGAGATGATATCTCATTGTTGTTTTGATTTGCATCTCTCTAATGGCTCGGGCTGCAAACCGTAAGGTCAGCGGTTCGAAACTACCAGTCGCTCCGCGGGAGAAAGATGAGGCTTTCTACTCCCATAAGGATTTACACCCTTGGAAACCCTGTACAGGGTCACTATGGGTCGGAACCGACTCGACGGCACTTAACAATAACAACAACAACAACAATGGCTAGTGATTGTCAACATTTCTTAATATGTTTGTTGGCTGCCTGGATTTCCTCCTTGGTGAAGTGTCTATTCATGTCCTGTGCCCATTTTTTAATTGGGTTATTTATCCTTTTCTTGTAGAGGTGTTGTAGGTTCCTATATATTTTGGAAATTAGTCCCTTGTCTGATGTGTCATTGCAAAAGATTGTTTCCCATTATGTGTGCTCCCTCCTTCTACTCTTCTGGTGAAGTCTTTTGATGCACATAAGTTTTTAATTTTTAGTGTGTCCCATTCATCTTTTTTGTCTACTTTTGTTTGTATAATTTTCAAAATGTTTGGTAGTCTGTGTATGCCCTGTATTAGAGCCCTCACATTTGTCCCTATTTTTTCATCCATAACTTTTGTAATTCTGAGATTCACATTTAGGTCTTTAATCAATGCTGAGTTGGTTTTTGTATAAGGCATGAAGAAAAGGTCTTGTTATAGGCTTTTGCATATCACTTTCCAATTCTGCCAGCACCACCTGTTAAAGAGACTATTCCATCCCCATGCAACATACTTAGGTACTTTGTCGAAAATTAGTTGGCTGTATGTGGATGGGTTAATTTCTGGTTTCTTGATCTTGTTCCATTGATCAATGTATCTTTTATTATACCAGTACCAGGCTGTTTTGACCACTGTAGCCATGTAGTAAAATTTGAAATCAGGGAGTGAGAGGTGTCCAAACTTATTCTTCGTCTTAAGCAGTGCTTTGCATATCATGGGTCTCTTTCCTTTCCATATAAAGTTTGTAATTATTTTTTCCATCTTCTAAAAAGATTTTAAAAGAACATCATTGGAATCTGAATTGGGATTGCATATGTGTAAATTGCTTTGGGCAGTATTGACATTTTCACAATGTTAAGTCTTCCTATCCAGGAGCATGGTATATTCTTCCATTTTTGTAAGTCTCTTTTGGTTTCTTGTAGTAGTGTTCTGTAGTTTTCTTTGTATAGGTCCTTTGTTTTTCTGGTTATATTTATTCCTAAATATTTCATCCTTTGGGTGGCTATTGTAAATGGTGGGGTTTTTTTTTCCCTAACGTCCTTTTCAGCACTGTCTTTATTGGTATAGAGGAATCCCACTGACTTTTGGATGTTGATCTTATGCCTTGCCACTTTGCTGAATCATCCAATGAGGTCTAGTAGCATTTTTACTGAGTCTTTGGGGTTTTCTATATGTATGATCATATCATCTGCAAATAGAGAGATTTTTACTTTCTCTTTGCCAATTCGGATGCCTTTGATTTCCCTATCTTGCCATATAACTTGAGCTAAGGCTTCCAGCACTATATTGAATAGGAGTGGTGACACAGGGCATCCTTTTCTGGTTCCTGTTTGCAGAGGGAAGGCTTTCAGTTTTTCTCCATTGAGAGTAATGTAGGCTGTTGGATTGGTATATATGCTCTTGATTATGTTGAGGGCTTTCCCTTAATTTCCTACTTTGTTGAGTGTGTTTATCAGGACTGGATGTTGGATTTTGTCAAATGTCTTTTCTGCATCAATCTATATGATCATGTGTTTTATTTCTTTTTTCTTATTTATATGGTAGATTACATTGATTGTTTTCTAATGTTGAACCATCCTTGCATCTCTGATATGAATCTCACTTTGTCATGATGTATTATTATTATTATTATCTTATGTGTTGCTGGATTCTGTTGGCTAGGATTTTGTTGAGAATTTTTGCGCCTATGTTCATGAGGGATATTGGTCTATAATTTTCTTTCTTAGGGATATCCTTCCCTGATTTTGATATGAGGGTTATGCTAGCTTCATAAAATGTATTATGGTGTTTTCCACCCTCCTCTATATTCTGGAATTATTTTAGTAGAATTGGTGATAACTCTTTCCTGAATGTCTGGTAGAACTCACCAGTGAAGCCATCTGGACCTGGACTTTATTTGGTTGGGAGTTTTTTGATGATCTGATCAATTTATTCTATTGGTATGGGTCTGTTCAAGTCTTCTACTTCACTCTGTGTGAGTTTAGTTAGGTTGTGTGTTGTTGTTGCTTTTTTTAATGTATCCATCTCTTCTAATTTTTAAACTTTGTTGCAGTACAACTCTTTATAGTGTTCTGTTATTATCCTTTTGTTTCCCTTTGGTTCCGTTGTGACATCACCCATGTGGTTTCCAATGCATGTTATTTGTGTCTTTTCCCTCTTTTCTTTTATTAGATTTGCCAATGGCTTGTCAATTTTATTAATCCTTTCAAAGAACCAGCTTCTTGTCCTGATGATTCTTTCTACAATTTTTCTGTTTTCTATCTCATTTATTTCTGCTCTGATCTTGATTATTTATTTATTTATTTGATGACTGTAGGTTCCCTCTGTTGGTCTGTTTCTATTTGCTGGAGATGCTGTGTTAATGTGTTAATTTTGATTCTTTCTTCTTTTTGGATGTATGCATTTATCACAATAAATTGTCCTCTTAGCACCACTTTTGCCGTGTCCCAATGATTTTGGTATGTCGTGGTTTCATTCTTGTTTCTAGGAACTTTCTGGATTTATGTTTAATTTTTTCTATTATCCAGTCACTCTTCAGTGGGGTGTTTTCAGTTTTCATTTATTAAACTTTATTTCCTTGGTCTTGTTATTGTTGATTTTTTATTTTATCGCATGTGGTCTGAAAAGATGCTTTGTAAGTACTTCGATGTTTTTATACTTATGGAGGCTTGCTTTGTGACCTAACACATGGTCAATTCTGGAGAATTTTCAATGTGCACTAGAAAAGAATATGTATTTTGCTGTTGTTGGGTTGAATGCTCTGTACATGTCTATGAGGTTAATTTGGTTGATTGTGCTGTTTAGTTCCTCTACAGCTTTGTTGAGTTTCTTTCTGGTTGTTCTATCCCTATTTGAAAATGGTGTATTAAAATATCCCACTATAATTGTAGAATTATATATTTCTTTCTTCATTTTTAGTAGGGTTTGCTTGACATATCTTTGTGCTCTTTCCTTTGGAGCATAGATGTTAATTATGGTTATGTCATCTTGTCCAATTGATCCTTTAATCATGAGATAGTATCCTTCTTTATCTGTTATATTTTGCCTTCAAGTTTATTTTATCAGTAATTAGTATTGCCAATCCTACTTGTTTTTATTGCTGTTGTTGTGTGCCGTGGAGTCAGTTCTGACTCATAGCGACCCTACACAGGGTTTCCAAGGCTGTAAATCTTTAAGGAAGCAGACCGCCTCATCTTTCTCCTGCGGATCCGCTGGTAGTTTCGAACTGCTGACCTTGCAGCTCGCAGCCCGATTTGTAACCACTACAATACCAGAGTTCCTTTATTGCTGTTAGCTTGGTATATTTTTTTCCCATCCTTTAACTTTTAGTCTGTTTTTGTCTTTGAGTGTAAGGTGTGTCTCTTGCAGGCAGCATATTGAAGTGTCTTGTTTTCTTACCCATTCAGCCACTCTCTGTCTCTTCACTGGTGCATTTAATCCATTGACATTCAGTGTAATTTTTGATAGGTATGGATTAACTGCTCTCATTATGTTAATTTTTTGTGGTGTTGTTTATTCCTTTGTTCTGCATGCCTTCTTGTGCTGAGTTCATGTTTTTTGTGCTATTTCTTGTTGGTTTCTTCTTTGTTTTAATGTTTCCTTGTTCTGCTTGAATCTTCATTTTCATGGTAAATTTTGAAGTATTAATTTTCTTTGGGGTTACCTTATACTCTACTAAGTTTTCCCTGTTTAAGACAGTCTATTGTACCCTGAAATCTACTTGACTTTTTCCACCACCTGGATCTCTGTTCCTATAGTGTTCCCTTCTTTACATTGTTAATATTTTGATCATTGATTTTCCTCACAAGTCCTTTGAATTTATTCCTGTAATTTTGTTTCTGTTCTGAACTCTGCTATGTGTTGACTATGTTCCATGTGGTTTTGCCACATCTGTCAATCTCTGTTTGTTATCTGTTCTTGTTGTTTTTCATTCCAATGAACTCCCTTTAGGATGTTTTGAAGCACTAGATTAGCTTTAACAAAATCTTTTAGCTTCTGTTTATCCTGGAATGTTTTGATTGCACCATCATATTTGATTGACAGTTTTGCTGGATAGACGATTCTTGGTTGGTAGCTTTCTTTTTCTTTTAGGTTTTTAGCTATGTCTCCCCATTGCCTTCTTGCCTCCATGGTTTCTGCTAAGAAGTCAGAGCTTAATCTCATTTACTTGCCTTTATAGGTAACACTTCTCTTTTCCCTGGCTGCTTTTAGGATTCTCTCCTTGTCTTTAATTTTGGAGAACTTGATTATGATATGTCTCAGTGATTTTCTTTTGGGATCTATCCTTCCTGGAATTGTTTAGCTTCTTGAATGTTTACCTTCTCATCCTTCAAGATGTTAGGGAAATTTTCTTCCAGTAGTTCCTCAACTATCTTCTCTGTGGACTTCTGTGATTCTTCATGTTCCAGGATGCCAATAATTCTCAAGTTATTCCTCTTCATGTTATCCAGCATGATTCTTAGACTCTCTTCAGATTTTTTAATCCTTTTTTCTGCTTGCTCTCCTATCTTAGCAGTATTGAGAGATTTGTTTTCCAGCTCGCTGGTTCTGGCTTCCTTCTCTTCCATTCTACTTCTTTGCCTTCTCAGTGTATTGTCTATTTCTGATATATATATATATATATATATATATCCCCTCCTTTTGCCAAAAACCATCTACCTCTATATTTCATACCCTCACAGTCAGTCCTGATGGCAATTATACACTATAGTACGACAAGAGTCTTATCCCTATTTCCTTTCCCCCTCTTCCCCTTATCAGTGATCAACTTGTTTGTTTTTGATGTATTATTGAATTCTGCTGGCTAGAATTTTGTTGGAAATTTTTGCATCCATTGGTCTGAAATTGGGTGAAGATTACTTCATAGAAAGAGTTAAGTAGTGTTTTTTTTTTTCTTTTTTGTATTTTTGAAGAGTTTGAGTAGAATTGGAGTCTACTCTTTTCTAAATGTTTTGATAGAATTCCCCAGTGTAGGCATGTGGTCCTGAAATTTTTGTTTTTGTTGGCAGTTTTTAAAATAATAATCTTCATTCTTCTCTTTTGTAATGGAAATTTTTAGATTTTTTTATCTTTGCTTTTGTAGGTAGTGTGTTTCTAAGAATTTATCCATTTCATCTAAGTTTTCAAATTCATTGAGGTATAATTTTTCATAACACTCTACTATGATCCTGCTTATCTCAGTTGCAACTCTTATAGTGTCTACAGTTCCGTTTCTTAATTTGGTTATTTATTTCTTCTGTTTTTTGGTGTCTTGTTTTCTTTTTTTTCTTTGTCAGTCTAGCCAGTGGCTTGCCAGTTTTATTGATATCTTTAAAGAAACTATTTCCAGTTTTGTGAGTCTTTCTATTGTTGCTCTAGTTTGTTTATTCTGTCCTTATCCATCTTTGTTATTTCATACTTATGATAGTTTTAGGCTTCTTTTTTCTCATCCTCTTCTATTTGCCCAAGTTGTTGGTTTAAGGTACTGATTTTGGATGTTTAGTTTTTTAAATGTAGGCATTCATTACAATTAAATTCCCTCTAAATATTGTTTTTGCTGTGTCCCAAAGGTTTTGACACATTATGTTTTCATTTTCATTTGACTCTAAGACATTTTTTATTTCCCTTTGAATTTCTTCTATGACCCAATACTTTTTAATAGTGTGTTATTTACTTTTTATGCATTTATCTAATTTTCCTTATTTTTCTGTTGTTGATTTCTAGCTTCACATCATTATAGTCTGAGAAGATTTTATGATTTCAATCTTTATAAGTTTTGTTGAGATTTGTTTTCTGTCCTCGCATGTAGACTATTTTGGAAAATAATCCATATGTGCTTGGGGAAAATGCATATTGTTTTGATGATGGGTTATAGTTGTCATGTGTTGTTGAGTTGAGTGACCCTATATAAGGATTCCAAGAGTAGCTGGTGGGTTTGAACTGTCGACCTTGTCATTAACAGTCCAATTCTTATCCTATAGTGCCACACTGGGGTTCCAATGATGGATGGAGTATTCTGTGTCAAATAAACTTACAGTTTATTTAAGTTTTCTGTGTCATTTCTGATCTTCTTTTTTAGATGTTCAGTCTGGAATTGAAAATGGTGTTGTGAAGTTCCCAACTATTATTGTGTTTATTTCTCCTTTCATAATATCCAGTATTAGATTTATGGATTTTGGAACATTGATATTAGATGCATTTATAATTTTTATGTCTTCTTAAGGAATTGACCCTTTAATTATTATGCAATATCTTTATCACTTGTAATTGATTTTGATTTACAGTCTATTTTTTTTATATTAATGTGACTTCTCCTTACTGTTTTTTTAATTATTGATTGCATGGAATGTTTTTTCCATCCTTCTCTTTTACATCTTTTTGTGTCCTTAGGTCTAAGGTATGTTTACCGTAGACAGCAAAAGGATGAAACGTATTTTTCTATTCATTCTACCTCTCTCTGCTTATTGCACTAGGAGTTTAAATCATTTACATTTCAGTGTATTACATAAAACAAAGTGTTTACCTCATTAATTTTTCTATTGTTTTTAGTGTTTCATTTATTCTTTGTCTATTTTTTTTTTTCACTTTTGAGTTCTTCTGTGACCCAATAGTCATTATTTGGGTTTGACTGATTTTTTGGAAGTGAGTATTTCTGATTTCTTCTTATGTACTTTCTACATGATTCTTTAGTGCCTACCACACATATTACACTTCATAACTTGTAATTGCAAGAACATTTAACATAGGAACAATGGATAATATATAACATTAACATAGTACATATATTCCTGATTCTCTGCTGTTTGTGTTGTTGGGTTTCCTTTAATATCATTGTACATCTGACAGGTTTACTTGGTACTTATTTTTTGTGAACTTGATATTGTATTGCTTATAGGGTTAAATTGTTGAGTTTAGTCCCTGAAAATATTGTGTACTTGTTCTTTATTATTTCCCATGTTGTTACATGTTTTGGAGAATACCCTTAAGTAATACTTGCAGACCTGGGCTTGTACTAGTAAAGTCCTGGATCTTTAGTTTATTTGGGAATATTTTTCTTTTCTCCTTATTTTTGAATGAAAAGTTTTGCTGGGTGAAGAATTCTTACCACATTGGCTATTGGTTTTATATTTAATTTACATATTTTACTCCATTGTCTTCTGGCCTTGACACTTTCTGAAGAGGAATCTGTACTAATGCTGATGAAAGACTCTTGGTATATTATATTGTGTGGGTTTTTTTGTTTTTGTTTTGCTGTTTTCAGAATTTTCTCCTTGTCTTTGATTTTCAAGAATTTTATTAGGATGTATTATGGAGTTGATTTGATCTTTTTGTTTTTATGTAGCTTCCTGTCTTGATTCTCTGTGCAGGCCTGGGAAATACTCTGATTATGAATTTGAAAATTCTTTCTATACTTATATTGTTACATGGTGCTCTGGAATTCCAATAATTCTAATATTAGGTATCTTAATACCATATTTCCTTTGATTTTGTTTGCTTTTCTTTTGTTTCTCTTCAGACTGAATAAGTTCAATTACTTTCTCTTATAGTTCACTTATTCTATCTTCTGTTTCCTCAACTCTATTATTGACTGTTTCCTTTGCATTTTTAAATTTAGTTGTTTTATTGCTAATAGCTACTAGTTTTCTTTGTTTGCTTGTTTTTTCTTTTTGGATGTTTTCGATTCCCTTATTGGTTTTTCATTTTGTTCCTCAATTTGTTTTCTGATGTTTGTCATTTTGTGTTATGTGTGCCTTTTACTTCTTTAAATTTATATAGCACCATTGTCTAAAAAATTTATTTTTCCCATTAACTTGGTCTCCATTGGAGAAATTTCTGCTTCTTCATATTTTCTTTTGGATTGGTCCTTCTTCTCTTATGATTTTGTTGTTTAATATTTGTGGTTGTTGAACATTGGACATTTTAATATATCTTTTTGTTATTTTATATTTAAATTTACTGATTTTCAAAGGAATTGTATCTGTTAGACTTAGTTCCACTATCTGGAACTGACTTGATGGCACTTAATGACGTCTAACTAAAGAGTCAACATTTCAAACCCACCACCAGTTCAAACCAACCAGCTGTTCTGTAGGAGAAGGATGAGGTTTTCTTTTTCTGTAAAGATTTACAGCCTTGAAAATTGTATATAGTGTCCCTATGAATTAGATTCCACTCTATGACAGTGAGTTTGGTTTTGGAGTTTCCTGAAAAGATTTACAACCTTGGAAACCTTATATAGTGTTGCTATGAGTCCATATCGATTCAACAGCACTTAACAACAACAAAATTCACTAAAGGGCACTCTTGTCCTCAGGTTGTTTTTTGTTTGTTAGTGTTTTTGTTGTTTTGTTTTTTAGCTCTGAGCCAGAAGTTCTGGCTGAGTTTGTATCTGGGTCCCTAAGACTCTGGGTGCTCATTCTCACTGATTCTACATGAGGAGGATGAGTTTGCTGGTGTGTTAAACTATCTCTTTCTTCTGAATGTATGCATGGAATTGGTTTCCTTTACACAGAACTTGGGATCGTTTAGCCTCTATTGCTCAATGTGCACGTGTGGGGTCTGTTTTGGTGTCTGTGAACATTGATATAAACTATGGGCCTCATCTCTCTTGAGACAAAGTTGGGACACATTTTGTCTTATGGATGCTCTGTACAAGTTTTTCCATAGCTGTGGGCAGGGAGTCAGTTTTTTCCCACCGTGCTGCCTTTCTGATGTATTTTTCTCACACTGGATTGCTGAAGTCTGGGTTGCATGACTTTTCAGTATGTCAAGGTTTGAGCCCTCCAGCTGCTTCATGGGAGAAAGATAAGGTTTTCTGTTCCACAATGATTTTCAAAGCCTCAGAAACTGCATACCAGACTGCTATCAGTACCAACTTGCCAGCATTTAACAACAATAGTTCTGAAGCCTGTCTGTCTCTAGACCTATTGGTGAGATTCTACAGCACTCATTTGCAGCACCTTTGTCTCTTTCCACTCTTTCCCATGAGGAGTGCAGTCTACGAACTCCTGTGCACTAATTTAAAATATTGGTCTACAGCTTCCCCGGGTTCTAGTTGTTATGTGCCGTGGAGTCAGTTCTAACTTACCCTGTAGAGGGTTTCTGAGGAGCAGCTGGCAAACTTGAACTGCCAACCTTGCTGTTAAAACTGATCTTATGGTCCAGCTCATGAACCCACAGTGCCATTCCAAGACTTTTTGTTTGCCCATCCCTATCTGAAAATAGCTGTAATGAGCCAAGTTCATGAAATGTCTTTGGCTAGGTTTTCCCAACTTATGTGCTACCCTCTCTCTTCTTTTCCTTTGTTTCTGGACTTACCTCAACTGTCCAGGTCTTCAACTGCCATCTGGAAGTCTGAAATCTCAATCTGTGCTTGTTTTTATTCGTTGTTCACTGGGTTAGTTGCCACAATATAAATGGAAGTGACTATTTACATCTTGCCCCACCTCTGTGCTTTTTCTTTAGACTCTATCTGAACTACTCTACAGGAGAAAGATAAGGCTTTCTGCTTATGTAAACATTTACAGCATCAGAAATCCTAAATAGGATTGCTGAGTCAGAACTGACTCAATGGCACTTAACAACAACAGCAACAAGCAATCTGATTTCTATATGGATCACTTCCTTGACACCATGGTTGGTTGTTTTAAAGGTGTGTTGTTCAGTTTTGACATATTTGTGGATATTGAGTTTCACTCCATTCTGGTAAGAATATATATATATATATATATTATGATTTTATGATATGAATATATATGCATATATATTATGATTTTCAATTTTTAAAAATATATTGAGACTTTTTTTGTGACCTAACAAATGATCTCTCCCAGATAATGATTCATGTGCATGCACTGTAGAAAAATATGTATTGTGTTATTTTAGGTGAAATATTCTATATGCCTGTTATGCCTGTTAGATGTAGTTGGTTAACTCTGTTAAGTGCCTTTGAGTCTGTTCTGACTCAAAGCAACATTGTATAAGATTTCCAAGGCTGTACAGGAGTGGAACTTCTCATTTTCTACTCTTTACAGGAGTGGAAAATCTCATTTTTCTCCAAGAGTGTGACTGGTGAGGTTGAACTACTGACCTTGTGTTTCACAGTCCATGAGTATCCTGCAGAGCCACCATGCTCCCAGTTGGTTTATGTTACTGCTGTTATTGTTAAGTGCAGACAAGTGGGTACCAACCCATAGTGACCCTGTGTAGAGTTTCTGAGGAGCAGCTGGTTGGTTTGAACTGCTGATCTTGTGGGGAATCCTATAGTGCCACATCAGGAGCGCCAAACCAGGAGTCCTGTTGGTTTATAGTGTTGTTCTAATCCTCTATTTCTGTATTAATATTCTTTCTCAATGCTTTAATATTAAAATATTGAAATCTTTAACTATGGTTGTTGACTGTTGTATTGGGCAAATCTGCTGCACAAGACCTCTTTAAAGTATTGAAGAACATAGATGTCAGTTTGAGAACTAAGGTGTACCTGACCCATACCATGGTATTTCTAGTAACCTCATATGCATAAGAAAGTTGTACAACCAATATAGAAGATGGTAGAAGAATTGGTGCATTTGATTTATGGTTCTAGAGGAGAATATTTAAAGTACCATGAATTGCCAAAAGAGCAAAAAGATCTATGTTGGAAGAAGTACAGCCAGACTGTGCCTTGGGAACCAGGATGACCAGACTTCATCTCTCATATTTCAGACATATTAGCAGGAGGGACCAGTCACTGGAAAAAGATATCATGTTTGATAAAGTGGAGGGTTGGAGAAAAAGTTCCAATGAGATGGATTGGCTCAGTGGTGCCATGATGGGCTCAGGACTGGGCAGTGTTTTGTTTTGTTTTGCATAGGGTCGCTATGATTTGGTACTGACTTGAATGCACCTAACAACAAAAATATGTAAATATAATATAATATGTAAATACCACATTTAAAAAATTCATTCTTCTGTTGATGTTAATAAAGGTTGTTGAGTTGTTAATACAGGTATACATACATTTATAATTATTATGGAGTGCTGATAGTGTTGCTGTTGTTGTTGTTGTTAGGTGCCATCAAGTCGGTACCAACTCATAATGACCTTATGCACAGCAGAATGAAACACTGCCTGTTCCTGGGCCAACCTCACTACTGTTGCCATGCTTGAGTCCAGCGATGCTGCAACTTGGCCAATCCATCTCATTGGGGGTCGTCCTCTTTTTCTCTGATCCTCCACCTTACCAAACATGATATCCTTCTTCAGCGACCAGTCCTTCCGGACAATATGTCCAAAGTATGAGAGACAAAGCTTGGCCATCTTGGCCTCCAAAGAGCACTCTGGCTGCACTTCTTCCAAAACAGA
>NW_006408640.1:2845323-2861184 GCF_000296735.1 Chrysochloris asiatica | reverse complement strand
TTGTGTGATTGTTCCTGTTCTGGAATGCCAATAATTCTTATGTTATTCCTCTTCATGTTATCCAACACGAATCTTAGGCCTTCTTCAGATTTTTTTTATCCTTTTTTGCATTTGTTCTTCTATCTTAGTAGTGTTGAGAGATTTATCTTCTAGCTCACTAGTTCTGGTTTCTATCTCTTCAGTTCTACTCCTTTGCCCTTTCAGTATATTATCCATTTCTGATATTCTATTATTAATCATTTGGACCACTTTCTGTAGCTCTTGAATTGTTTCCAATGCTGTATCTATCATATTTGATTGTTCCTGTAGCGCTTTCCTGACATCTTGCTTATTTTTCTCAACCCCATTTATAGTGTTTTGATACATTTTATAATCATTATTCTGAATTCCTTCTCCAGCATTTCCAAAGCCTTCCCATCTTCCAGTATGGAGTGTAGGCCTACTTCCAGCTCATTTGCCTTAGTCACTTTATCTTGTTTCTGGATATGTGCAGATATGGTCATCTGTTTCTGCTTTTTAGGCATATTCAGGGGCTATCTGTGGCCGTAATACTTAGATGGATATGTATTTTGGTATATTTTATTGCCTCCAGATAGGTGTGATTAGGACAAGGGCTTCCCTTTTCACTCTTCTTTTAGGATTTAATTTTTGGCTTATTTCCTTTTTTGTCTGCTTGTCCCACTCCACAATCTCTGTTCAGACCTTGTTTCTAGTTGTAAACAGTACAGGGCTGGCTGTGGCCATTTGTTTTAATTGGAATCTGTCTTTTTAAATTTCGAGGAGATCTGTGTGCATGCATAGTAGAACCCTCCGAGGGTGGTGCTGGGGTGCCCACTAGCTCAGGTACCCCTATTGTCACCAAAATGGAGGTACTCAGACAGCCAGGGACCAATGAACAACTACCAAAAGAAAAGAATGTCCACACCTTTATCTTTGCAGTTCTGCCAGGCATCTGTGGCCACTCCAATCCTTCCCCTGCTTGGTCTAACCCAAGATGGTGGCTCCTGGAGCTAAGCGTCCCAGACTAGAAAGCAATGGATTTCTTGCTTCTGCCACAAATTCCCCCAGCTGTAAGCCTTCCAACTTTCTAAATATTCCTTTATATGTTGTTCAGAGTTCTGGGACCATCTCCTGAGCCTGCTTGGTTGGGTATTCTGTGTTGTTGCTGATGGAGCTCTTCAATGGACTTCCACCTGATCCGCCATCTTGTTTGTTCTCCAGATATTCTCTTTATGGTTAGTATGAAGACTTTATTTACCATGATTTTAAAACAACTTAGTTTAAACTGATAGCAAGTTATCTTTACATTTAATTCAGCAACACACAAACATTATTCCTCTACTGCCCCCTCCACCTTCTGTATGTTGTTATCACGAGATACATTGCTATACATTATGTGCCCTTAGTATAAATTTATAGTTATACTATTTAAAGTTGTCTTTTGGAACAATGTACTACATAACTTCTAAACTGATCAACTAAAAATGTCATAAATTGGCCCTTATATTTGTCTATGTATATATCTTTGAGTTATTGTCTAATGTCTTCCATTCTTTCTGAAGAACTCCCTTTAGCAGCTCTATAAAGGTCTATATAAAGCAAGTCATAGCAAACTCCTTCAATTTTTGTTGATCTGAGAATGTATCAATTTTACCCTCATTCTTGAAAGACAGTTTTGCATGATATAGAATTCTTGGGATAATTTTTTCTTTTCTTTTCTTTTTCTTTCAGAGCTTTAAATATGTCATTTCACTGCCTTCTGGTTTCTAAGGTTTCTGAAGGGAAATTGGCTCTTACTTTTATTGAGAGTCTCTTCTGTGACACTTCATTTTGCTCTCACTGTTTTAATGATTCTGTTGTTGATTTTTGATAATTTAATTATAACATATCTTGCTGTTAAGCTTTTTGCATTCCTCACTGGAGTTCATTGAGCTTCTTAATTTTATAGATTCTTGTCATTTGTTAAATTTGCAAAGTTTTCTGCAATTATTTCATGAAATGTTCTTTCTATTCCTTTCTTTTTGTTTCCTCCCTTTGGAATCACCATGATTCATGTACTGGTTCACTTGATGGTATTTCATAATTATATTAGGCTTTGCTCATCTTCTTGATTCATTTTTTTTCACAGCAGGAGGCATTCTGTTCCCACAAAGATTTACAGGAGGCCTTACATAGTATTACTATGAATTGGAATTGACTAAACAGCACTGGGAGGTATTCACTAGTTGCTAATTATTTCACCTGACAGTTCAAATCTGTCCTCCCTTTGAATTTTTCATTTCAGTTATTGTATTTTTCAACCCCAGTAATTTGGTTCCTTTATTGTTGTTGGTAGATATTGTTGAGTTGGTTCTGACTCATAATAGCCTTATGCACAGCAGAACGAAACACTTCCTGGTCCTGCACTGTTGGGGGCGAAAAGGCTTACAGGCCTCATAAAACTTTAAGTCTGAGTTTTTCCAGACAAAGTCTGCTTATTAACACTAGGAAAGTAGCCTTCCCAGGATCACGTTATTCACAGTAAAAGATGATCATGCAGGGAAAGCAGCTTTCCCAATGTTGCCTGGCTCGCAGCAAAAGATAAACTTGTAACTATGCAGAACAATGATGACTTGCAGAAACTGCCTTTTATCCTCTTACTTTCAATAAACTTCGTCACTTGCCATCAGCTTGCTGACCCTTGCCTGATTGTCATCCTCATGCTTTCCCTTGGGAAAACCCACATTAGGGGTCTTAGCTGGCCTTAGACCCCCACATTCTGGCACCCAAGACGTGGGGCCCGAGTACAAGAGACAACTACGAAGGACCCTCCTGAGGAAATACGAAGAAAAAGGACACTAGTGGACACATAAAAGTAGGAAGGCAATTTGATCAGGTAAGTATGGGGAATAAACCAGCAAAAGTAGGGTATGTGAATATGCTAAGAGAATCGCGGAGCAGCCTAGGTGTTAAAGTGGATCATAATCAACTTTGTAAATTTATAGGTTTTGTAAATATAGTCTGTCCTTGGTTTCCAGAGGATGGAATAGTGGATGTTAAATTATGGAATCAGATAGGAAAAGATTTACAGGAATTCTATGCTAAGAACGGACCTGCTCAGGTTCCTGCTGATACTTTCAGTTTGTGGAGGCATGTTCAAGATACTTTTGATTTCAGTAGTGACCTTCTGGCAGGCCCAGAAAAAGAAATTAAACCATCCACGCCCAGTGTACCTGATAACATCTACCCCAACCTTAGTACTCTTAAGAAAGAGGCCATAGATAAAGAGCACAGTGACTATGAAGGAGCTGTTGCTTTGTGGCCAGATCCTCCGTCCTCCACTGTGACTACTGTTTATCCATTTAGTAAAGAAACAGTTAAGGAAAATGAAGTTCCTGGTGCGGAGTTGATGGCGAAAGAAAGTTCCCCTAGTGTGCTTAAAGGTACAGGAGTTGTTAAAAGGCCAAATATAGTTCAAAATCCTGAGGTCAGTATACAGCTCCAAGCTCTCACAAAACTCACAAAACAGCTAGAGGCACTAGTTCTAAATAGGCTGCTAGGCACTGGCGGAAGCAAGACCAGATCCCCGTGTGCAGCCAAGCGGGGCCGAGAGACAGCGAGGAAGAGAAAGGAGGAGAGGGGAGGGCAGCCGGAGAAGCGCAGCGCCATGCGGGAAGAGGGGCGGACTCCCTCCCCTCCCCCCAGAGCCCTGCCGGATCTGTGTGGGTTAATCAGTGGCCGCTTTCAAAAAGAAAATCAGGCTAATGGAGGTTGCTCCCTGCCATGCCCATGAATATCTATAATGAAAGTCCTACCACAAGGTTTGGCAAACAGCGCCGCCTTGTGTCAGAAGTTTGTAAATGCAGCTATTGCTAATGTACGTAGTAACTTCACCTGCTACATCATTCATTATATGGATGACATCTTGATTGCTGATCCTGACTATAGTCTTCTTCTGACTTGTTACCAAGCCCTTCAAGAAGCCCTCCACCAATGGGGGCTAGTCATTGCTCCTGAAAAGGTGCAGACCAGAGAACACTATTCCTATTTAGGCACCCAAATCTTTTCACAGTGCTTTAAACCTCAAAAAATTCAATTAAGAAAAGATAGCCTTCAAACACTCAATGATTTTCAAAAAATTACTCGGAGATATTAACTGGATTAGACCTTATCTGAAACTTACTACTGGACAGCTTCAGCCCCTGTTTGAAATCCTTGGTGGAAACAGTGATCCATCGTCACCTAGGCAGCTCACACCTGCTGCAGAGCAAACGCTCAAAGAACTAGTGTGCTCTTACTAGCATGGACTATTCTCAGCCCTTGGCTGCTTACCTCTTACACACTGCTTATTCTCCTACTGCAGTGCTTTGGCAAAGGGCACCCTTACAGTGGATTCATGCTAAATCTACTCCAAAAAAGGTTCTTTTTACTTATCCTGAAGCTGTCTCTCAACTAATTAAGGCCGCTCGAGAGGAAAGTTATAGATATTTTGGCAAAGATCCTAATACCATTGTTGTACCCTATAATGCTGTTCAAATTGATTGGCTGTTTCAACAATGTACAGAATGGCAAATTGCTTTAATTGGCTATTTAGGTACCATTGGATCTCATTATCCCAGTGACAAACTTTTGCAATTCGCTATTAAACATCCTTTTGTGTTTCCCACTATAGTTAGCAAACAACCCATCCCCGGAGCACCTGTTGTATTTACTGATGGCTCCTCCAAAGGACGTGCTGTGTTTGGAATAGTTAACAACTTCACAGTACTCGAATGTCCTGGTTATTCAGCTCAACAGAATGAGCTCCTTGCAATTGTCAGTGCCGTACGAGAATACACCACCACTCCAATAAACATATACACTGATAGTTTATACATAGCTAATTCAGTTCCTCTTTTAGAAACTGTTTGTGTAATAAAGACTTCCACATCAATTGCTCAAGATATTTTTCAGCAACTCCAGCAACTGATACGTCAGCAAAAGCACCCTATTTATATAGCTCATATACGTTCTCACAGCAATTTACCTGGTGCCCTAGCCAAAGGCAATGCTGCTGCTGATGCACAGCTTTATCTAACCCAATCCAACCTACAGTGAGCTCGAGCTTCACACCAACTGTACCATCAAAATAGTCAATCCTTGCACAAGCTGTTTCATATTCCTTGAGAAGCCGCACGACAAATAGTGCGCGTTTGTCCCGAATGCCCCATTCATCAATCTGTTCCATCTCTTGGAGTCAATCCACGAGGATTGTGCCCCAATGATTTATGGCAAATGGATGTCACACACATCCCTAGTTTCAGCAAACTTAAGTATGTCCATGTTTCCATAGACACCTATTCTGGCCTTGTCTGCTGCTCACCTCTTACTGGTGAAGGCACCACTCAAGTGATTAACCATTGTTTACATGTGTTTGCCAGCATAGGCATTCCAACTAATATTAAAACAGATAATGGCACTGGTTACACCAGCACCCGGTTTGCAACATTTTGCAACACCTTCTCCATCATGCACACCACTGGAATTCCTTACAACCCACAAAGTCAAGCCATTGTGGAACGTACACATGCCACCATTAAATCTTATCTTGAAAAAATAAAGAAGGAGGAGTCCTACCCCCAAACACCACAAAACTATGTCATCCACATTACTTTTATTTTAAACTTTCTTTTAAGCGATGCCTCCAGCCTCACGGCTGCGGATAGGCATAGTGATCGGGAATTAAACATCCTGAAACCCATGGTAAAATGGAAAGATACCCTCACTGGCACTTGGAAAGGGCCTATCCCTGTTCTTATATGGGGACGAGGCTATGTTT
This sequence comes from Chrysochloris asiatica, assembly GCF_000296735.1. Classification (NCBI taxonomy): domain Eukaryota; kingdom Metazoa; phylum Chordata; class Mammalia; order Afrosoricida; family Chrysochloridae; genus Chrysochloris; species Chrysochloris asiatica. The sequence continues at coordinate 2,855,387 of NW_006408640.1, read as the reverse complement.
GTGTTTTCCCACAGGATAAAACTGGTCCTCGTTGGATTCCTGAGCACCTTGTGTGGCATGTGGATGACCCAGGCAGTGTCCCGCATCCCCCACTGGTGAGGCCTGTGTCCTGGACGGAACGGGATCAATCACCACTCCCCTTTTATGTCCTATCTCCCTGACAAATGACAGCTCTGAAGGAAAGTATGAGAGGTTTCGATTGAACTGCATGGGCTGTAACCTTACTATGTGGATTGATGACCTCGCACCTAATCAGTCTTTTGCTATCCTAAAAAGACCAGCCTATGTGTTACTACCAGTAAACATCTCCCAAGAATGGTACGATGACACTGGCCTACAGCTTGTCAACGAGTTTACCACTCTGCTTTCTAGATCAAAGCGAGCATTTGGACTTATAATGATGAGTGTAATGTCGTTTATCACCCTTCTTGTTTCCCTCACTACCACCACAGTTGCGCTTACTCAGGAGATCCAGACTGCAGCTACTGTCAACGAGCTGATGGACAATGTTACTGACAACTGGGACCGTCAAGAAAAGATTGATCTGGCCATTAAACATTGCTTGAATGGACTGTATGATACTGTTAACATCCTTGGGGATACCTTAGAGCAAGTCGTGGTTTGGCAACATCTTGCGTGCCATGCTGATTACTGCTCCATTTGTGTGACTAAACTTATGTATAATGCCTCAGCCTTTCCTTGGCCCCAGGTGCAGGCTCACTTGCATGGAGTATGGGTTGCTAAAAATGTCAGTCGGGAATAGAATGAATTACATGCACAAATACTTGCTATGCATTATGCCCCCCTGCCTTGACAGTACACCTGGAGAGCTGGCTAAGCAACTTCTCTGCAACATTAAGAATTTGTTCTCTACTATACCCTCTCTTTCCCAATTGTGGGGCCCCGTTCTTGCTGTCGGCATACTTGTCATTTTTGGTTGTCTCTTTCTTCCTTGCTTATTGCAAATTGCAATTAACCAATATGAGGTGCTGTGGAGTCGCCTTCACGGCCTCCAGCTAAAAACACTCCCCAGACACATGCAGGACATGTAGTCAACGACGGGTAAGGATTGTTGGACCCCTATCAAACTAAGACAGAGCAATTGCCATGCTGCAATGCGTCTCCATGATGGGTAAGACAGGGAAGTTGCACTGAACGTCTAAGACAGGCAGCGTCCGCAGCTTTATAAAATAAAGAAGGGGGAGATGTTGGGGGCCAAAAGGCTTACAGGCCTCATAAAACTTTAAGTCTGAGTTTTTCCAGACAAAGTCTGCTTATTAACACTAGGAAAGTAGCCTTCCCAGGATCACGTTATTCACAGTAAAAGATGATCATGCAGGGAAAGCAGCTTTCCCAAGGTCGCCTGGCTTGCAGCAAAAGATAAACTTGTAACTATGCAGAACAATGATGACTTGCAGAAACTGCCCTATATAAACCTCTTACTTTCAATAAACTTCGTCACTTGCCATCAGCTTGCTGACCCTTGCCTGATTGTCATCCTCATGCTTTCCCTCGGGAAAACCCACGTTAGGGGTCTTAGCTGGCCTTAGATCCCCACACTGCACCACCCTCACAATTGTTAAGCTTGAGTCCATTACTGTTTCCGCTGTGTTGATCCATCTCATTGGGGGTCTTCCTCTTATATAGCTTGAAAATCTTTTATTGGTATTCTAATTTTGCTCATATATCACTTCCCTGATTTCCTTTAGTTCTTTGAGGTTGCTTAATACTGAAGTGTTAAAGTTTTCTAGTCTTTCCTTTTGAGTTCTTGTGTGATGCTATAGGATAAACACTGGACTGCTAATCACACAGTCTGAAGTTCAAATCTACCAGCTGTTCCTCAGAAACCCTATAAAACCCATAGTTTGAACCCTAAGACCATCAAGGGAGAAGAGCATGAATGGACTGTGAGAACTATCCAGAAAAGTAGTGACACCAGAGATGGAGGTAGAGATGATGACATGAGGAGATAGAGCAGCTGAGGACTATAGACTCATAGAAAGAGAAAGGCTGTGTGGAGGCAGCCAGGAGGCAGGCTTGCAGAATGTACCCTTTGGTTGTTTAAATGATTATATATTCCTGAGAGTTTTAATATACATCCAAAAAACAACAAAAACAGGAAAACAGGAAATAGAAGCAAATACTGTTGAATGATGATGCTGGAAGAGGATCATAATTATTACAATGAAACAAACTATGATAGGATGAGTGTAAAACTGATGTTCTCCCATGTGAACTATTACTCAATTCACAATTAAAACTTAAAAACAAAACAAAACAAAAAACCCAGTTTGTTATGAGTAGAAACTGACATGATGGTACTTACCAATAACAGCAAATCTTTCCATTGTCCAGGCTTCCATAGAGACATCTCTTCTTTCATTTGAAATTATGCCTGGTGATATTTTGTTGAAACTGAGAAATTATAATATTACAATAGATTGGCTGTATGTGTGTGCTTTTACAATTCCTCCATACATCTGATGTTTTTACAAGTGTATATTTGTGCAAGAAAATCTCAGGTGATCAGTTTTCAGACTTTTTTTCATCACTTCCTCTTCCACCCTGTGTGAGCTCTGATTCCAGGAATACCAAGGCTTCAGTCTTTCAGGCAGCTTGCAGACAGATCAGAAAAGACACTTTTTATACTCTATCAATTAAGTCTTCCCTTTACACTCAGAATAACCATCTCTGAAAATTCAAATCATGGTCTGTCTCTAATTCAGTAGCAACTTTAACCACTGCACACCAAGTTACCAGATAAAAACAGTAGAAAATAAGTGTTCAAACTGATTAAAGTCATCTTTTCTTCTTCTTTTTTTGCTTTTAACTTGTGGTTACTTGCTCCAATCCTTCAGAATTTTCACAATCCTTCAGAGTTTTCACAGAGCTGAGATTATAGATTTCTAGTTACCCAAGCCATGGTATTTTCAATAACCCCATATGCATGTGAAAGCTGGACAGTGAATAAGGAAGACCGTTGAAGAATTGATGCTTTTGAGTTATGGTTTTGGAGAATATTGAAAGTATCATGGGCTGTCAAAAGAACCAAAAGATCTGTGTTGGAAGAAGTACAGCCAGAGTGCTCCTTGGAGGCCAGGATGGCCAAACTTCATCTCTCATACTTTGGACATGTTGTCAGGAGGGACCAGTTGCTGGAGAAGGATATCATTTTTGGGAAGGTGGAGGGTCAGATAAAAAGAGGAAGACCCCCAGTGAGATGGACTGGCAAAGTGACAGCATCAGTGGGCTCAAGCATGGCAACGATAGTGAGGTTTGCCCAGGATTGGACAGTGTTTCGTTCTGCTGTGCATAAGGTCGCTATGAGTTGGTACCGACTCAATGGCACCTAACAACAACAAAAACAGTTTCTTTTCTTAATGATTTGATCAGATGATTAGGAGTTAGTCTTGTTTATGCTGTTATCTTCCTAGAAGTCCTTCCTATTTTTAATGGAATGATTTGCTTTCTAGTTATTGTACTTTAATAACCTTGATTTTTAAGATATTGTGAAATGATACATTAGAGCAAAGAAAATTTAGAAATTTTAAAACAATTTGATAATATCAATTGTACTTAACAACCTTCAACATGCAGATGGCAAAGTGTTGCTTGCCAAATGAGAATTCAAATCATTTATTGAAGAAGATCAAAGACTGTAACTTTCAGTATGGATTACACCTCAATGTAAAGAAAAGAAAAATCTTCACAATGATATAAATAAGATACATCATGATAAATGAAGAAAATATTTGCAGTTGTGAAGGATTTCATTTTATTTGGATATACAACCAACACTCAAGGAAACAAAGCCAAGAGATCAGTAATACTGTACTGGGCAAATCTACTGCAAAATAACCTATTTTTATTTAAAAAAAAAAGTGTGAATTGGGTAAAGGTTTACAGAGTAAATTTGTTTTACATTTGACTGTTTATACACATCTTGTTTTATCTCATTAGTTGCAATCACTACAATATAACATCACTTATCCTACTCCCTCCCTGTGTTTCCTGTTTCCATTCCTCCTTCTTTCCTAACCCTTCTGAACTTTGTCCTTGGGTAAATGCTGTCTTTTAAATTTCAAATAGTTAATTATTCTAAGGTGTGTGTAACTCCCTAGCGATATTGTTCTCTTTGTAATTGTTGTTGTTGCTAAGTACCTCAGATTCAGTTCTGACTCATAGTGACCTATATAGGATTACAGAGGCTTTATTTCTTTTGCAGGAGCAGAAAGCTTCATTTTTCTCCCATGTCCCTTAATAGTCTTGTCTATTATTTGACTGAAAATTGAGCCATGAGGGTGAGTTCATTTCCAGACATGCAGAATGACTAAAGGCCATAGTCTCAGGGTTTCCACAAGTCCCTATTTAACTAGTAAGCCTGGTATATTTTATGATTTTGAGTTTTTCACATTTTTACCCTAATCTTTCCAGAACCTTCTAATATGATTTTTCTCAGAACCGTTGATAGTGATAGCTGAGCAACATCTAGGTCTTTTGATCTCAGTGTTTTAGAGTCTGATGTTTGCGTGGTCCATTATTCCTAAGTGTTTCCATGCATTTCTATTTTCTTTATTCTTTCCTCTCTTGTCCTCTGGACAAGCAGAAACCAATAGTTTCACCTCGGATGGCCACTCACAGCCTTTAACATCCTAGTTGCTACTCACCGAAGTAGGATGTAGAGCATTGTCTTATGGACTATGGCATACCAACTGAACACATAGTTCCCTGAAACAATGATCTTGATCTCCTAGACCCAGAAACTCATTTCTGCAAGGTGTTTGGTTATGTCTAAGAAGTTTTCATAACTTTACCCCTTTATGCTCTAACATATTCATAGATATACTTACAGCATAGGTAAATACCCATGTTCAAATATCCACTGTCAAACCTTTATATATTCATGGGTATACTCCTCTTCCACATCCACACAGCCTGCATATCTATTCATGCATCTATACATTTGTTGTATTTGTTAAGTGCCATCCAGTTGGTTTCAACTCATAGCAACACTGTTTAGGGTTTCCCAGGAGCAATTGGTAGGTGTGAACTGTTTACCTGTGGTTTGCAGCCCAGTGCTGATCCTGCAGCACTACAAATTACCATTGTTGCTGGATTTTATACATAACAGTATTTACCTCTGTTGTCTTTAACTCTTGCACTCCTCTCAGTGTCTTCCCCTGTCTCCATCATTTTTTGTTAACTTCTCTCTTATTACATATTGTCTTCCCTTCATACAAGTTAGCATGTGTCTACCCTTTTACCAATAACTTATCCTTCCTCCCCCTTTTACCTCTTGAAAGTTTTTATTGTGAATTGAGTGGAAGATTCCAGGCCAAATCATAAGTCTTATGTTCAACAAATCATACACCTTGTTTCATTATGATGATTATAATCCCCTCCATGTACCATCAGTTAACAGTTATTCTCTCTATTCACTTTAGCTCTTTTAAAAAACAAAACCAAAACACTCAGGCATATATAATAATTTACACCACCAAAGGGCACATTCTGCAAGTCTGCCTCCTGGCCACCAGCTCTTCATCCCTCTCTTCCCATGAATCTAGCATTCTCAGCTGCTCCCTTTCTCCATCTCTTCGTCTCTGCCTTCATCTCTGGTGTCCCTGCCTCTCTGGATAAGGTCACGCATTCCGCTTGTTCTCTTCTCCCCTGATGGTCCTAGGGTCATTTGTTTCTGGACTATAACTACTGTTACTACTGGACTGTAACTACTCCCCCATTTTTGTTACAAATTGTTACAATTGTGACAGTCACAATTGTCATGATAATAATTACTCACTATTGAATAAGAATCTTATCCCCATCTCTTTTAATCAGACCTATCTGGACAAGATGAAAACTATTCAGTGGGGACTCTATCTTCCCCCACATACTATTAAACTAAACTCCCCCCTGAAACCACATAAGCCAGTCATTTCATGCCTTTATCTCCCCTTCTTATTTGGTAGCCAATGTCCAAGTTGCCCGTCCCTACCTACCTTGTGTACAGAGGGGATAGCATTGATATTTGATGTGAAGACTCCTTCCCTCTCTGTGGTATTTAGAGTTACTACCTTTGTGAGTATAAGGAGCTCTGGTAGCGTAGTGGTTACAAATCGGGCTGCGAACCTTAAGGTCAGTGGTTCGAAACTACCAGCTGCTCCGCGGGAGAAAGATGAGGCTTTCTACTCCCGTAAAGATTTACACCCTCGGAAACCCTATACAGGGTCGCTATGGGTCGGAACCGACTCGATGGCACATAACAACAACAACAACAACAACCTTTGTGAGTATAGGTCAAGTTCATCAAATTGAAGCAATTTACCCTCATTTCCTTTATCAAAAATTGTTATTTTGTTTTGTTTTTATCTTCCTCTAATTGAGTTCTGATTATCAGGCCATCAAGGCTAGGTGAAATGGGCACTATCTGCAAGTTTGGATGTTTTTGTGCATCTCCCCTCACTTCATATCAGCTGGGTGCTTCACTCTTAGCTCTAGCCCTCTGTGACTATGTCCTTGTCCATGGGCTCAACCAGGTCTCACCACACTTTGGACAAACTATCCCTTCCTCTTCTCTCTCTCATCTCCAGGTCAATGGGAGTCTATGGACCATGGGTGAACTCAGCCCATTTCTTCATTGCTGCCTTCTGGCCTCTTCCACTTACCAGTAGACCAATGTGGTCACCAGCAAGCTTATATGCTTGCTCATGTGTTCCCGTTGAGTTTCAGTCTTAGAAGGGGGTTACAATACTGAATTTATATTATATTCATCCTTTTGTGATTGACTTATTTCACTTGGCATAATTCTTCAAGGTTTATTTATGCTATGAAGTGCTTTATAGATTCATCATTACCCTGTAATGTTGCATAGTATTCTAGTGTACCATAGCTCATCTATTCATTGTTCCTTTGATGTACATTCAAGTTGTTCCTTTCTTTTTGCTATTGTGAATACTGTTGTGTTGAACATGAGTGTGCATGTATCAGCTCTTGTTGTGGCTCTTATTTCTCTAGCCTATATACCAAGTAGAAAGATTGTTGGATGATATGGTATTTCTATTTCCAACTTTTTGAGGAAACACCAAATCATTTTTCACAGTGATTATAAAATTTTACAGTCCCACCAACTATAAAATGGATTCCAGGCTCTCCACACCCTCGATAGCATTTGTTGTATTCTGTTTTTAACTTTGCTATTAATGCTAAGGATTCCTGGTGTGGCACTGTGGGGTAAATCACCAGACTGAAAAGCCGTTTGAACTGCAAGGTTGGTGGTTTAAGCTCACCAGCTGCTTCTCAGAAACCCTATACAGAGTTCCTATGGGTCAGACTCAACTCAACGGCACTTAACAATAACAACAATTAATGCTAAGGTAAGATGATATCTCATTATTGTTTAGGTTTCCATTTCTCTAATGTCTAATGATCTGAGCAATTTTTTATGTCTTCATTGGCCACCTGAATATCTTCTTTGGTGACATGTCTGTTCATGTTCTCTGTCTATTTTTAATTGGATTACTTGAGTTTTCATATTGAGATGCTGAAGTTTTTCATAAATTTTAAATATATGTTCTTTGTCTGATATGTCATTGCCAAAATTTTTACCAGTATTCTGGTTTTCTATTCTTTTGGATAAATCTTTTGATGCACATAAGTATTTTCTTTTTAGGACTACTTAGTCCTCTAGTTTGGTAGCGTAGGGGTTACGAATTGGGCTGCGAACCTTAAGGTCAGCAGTTCAAAACTACCAGCCACTCTGCGGGAGAAAGATGAGGCTTTCTGCTCCCATAGAGATTTACAGCCTCAGAAACCCTGTACAGGGTCGTTATGGGTCGGAACCGACTCAACGGCACTTAACAACACCACCAACAACAAGTCCTCTAGTTTGTCTTCTGTTGTCTTTTCAACTCTGTGTGTTTTCAATTATGTGTAATAGTGTGTGTTTATGCCTTGTATCAGTGCCCGTAAGTTTTCCCCTAGTTTTTCATTAATAATCTTTATAGTTCTAGATTTTACATTAAGGTCTCTGACCCATATTGAGTTCCTTTTTTGTAAATAAGTCTTGTTTCATTTTTCTGCAAATGAATATACACTGTTGGTGTATATGGACTAGGATTTTGACATTTTCTGTATTTATGTTCATGAGAAATACTGGTCTATAATTTTCTTTTATAATGATTTGTTTTTTTCTGGTTTTGGTATTGTTATTATTCAATACCATCATCTGACTCATAGTGACCTTATGCACAACACAATGAAACACTGCCTGGTCCTGCACTATCCTCACAATGCTTGTTAAACTGGAGCCTATTGCTGCTGCCACTGTGCCAATCCATCTTGCTGAAGGTCTTCCTTTGTTTCTGATCCTCTACTTTACCAAACATCATATCCTTCATCAGGGATTGGTCCCTCCTGATAATATGTTTGCAGTATGAGAGGCAAAGTCTTGTCATCCTGGCTTTTAAGGAGCATTCTGACTGTACTTCTTTAAATACAAATTAGTTTGTTCATCTGGAAGTCCATGGAACTTTTGATATTTTTCTCCAACACCACATCTCAAATGCTTCAAATTTTCTACAATCTTCTTTATTCATTATCCAACTTTCACATGCAATATGAAGCTATTTAAAGTTCTATGGATTGGGTCAGGTGCACCTTAAACTGACATCTTTGCTTATAAACACTTAGAGTCAAGAAATTAAATGATGTATTGCAGATTTGCCTAATGCAATATGTCATTTGATTTTTTGACTGCTGCTTCCATGAGTGTTGATAGTGGATCCAAGTAAAATGAAACCTTTGACAACTTCAAACATTTCTTCATTTATCATGATGTTATTTTTTAGTCCAGTTGTGAGGAATTTTGTTTTCTTCACATTAAGTACATCTCACACAGAAGGATGTGGTCTTTGATCTTCATCAGTATGTTTTTTAAGTCCTTACTAGCAAGGTTGTTTCATCTGCATATCACAGGTTGTTAATGATTCTTCCTCCAATCTGGATGCCACGTTTTTCTTCATACAATCCAGCTTCTCAGATTATTTCCTCAGTGTATAGATTGAATAAGTATGGTGAAAGAGCACAAGTCTGGTAGGCACCATCCTGAGTTTAAACCATTCAGCATCCCCTTGTTCTCTGTTTGAAAGACTGCTTCTTGATTTATGTACAGATTCCTTATGAACACAATTAAGTGTTCCAGAATACTCATTCTCTGCAATATTGTCTATAGCTTGTCATAATCCAAACAGTTGAAAGCCTTTGTATAGTCAATAAAACATAGTTAAACATCTTTCTGGTATTTTCTACTTGTAGTCAAGACTCATCTGGCATCAATAATGATATCCCTTGGTCCATGTCCCCATCTAAATCTGACTTGAACCTTAGCAATTCCTTGCCAGTGTACTGTTGCAGCCACTTTTGAATTATCTTTAACAAAATTCTACTTGCATATGATATTAATGAGATTGTCCAATGCTTTCTGCATTCCATTGAATCGCCTCTCTTTGGAATGGGAACAAATGTGGATCTCTTCTAATCAGTTGGCTAGGTAGCAATCTTAAAAATTATTTGCATAGGTGAGTGAGTAACTCCAGTACTGATCAGTTTGTTGAAAGATGTCAATTTGTATTCCATCAATTCCTGGAGTCTTGTTTTTTGTCAATGCCTTCAGTGTATCTTTTTTTTCTTAAATATTTTATTTTGAATTATGTGATAGTTTACATGGGAGAACATTAGTTTTACATTCATTCTATCATATATCATTCCATTGCCAGTTACAATCCCCTCCATACATCATCAACCAACCAAAGGGTATACCCTGCATGCCTGCCCCCTACACACCCCGGGTCTTCAGCACACAGTCCCTCTCCCTCTCTGGATCTAAAGTCCTCAGCTGCTCCATCGTTCCACATCATCATCTTTGCCTCCATCTCAGACATCACTGCTTCTCTGGGTAAGGTCACACTCTCCACTCTTCTCCCTTGATGGTCCTAGGGACCTTTGCTCCTAGACTGGAAAGTTAATCACTCCCCTCCTTGCTATAAAACGTCTACCTTTACATTTCC
>NW_006408640.1:2843353-2844428 GCF_000296735.1 Chrysochloris asiatica | reverse complement strand
AGGCTGGTCTGCTTGTCCTTTCAAGTGGGAATTTCCCATCTCTGGAGATCTGGATGTGGTTCAGGCTTCCACCTATAGTCTTATGTATTGCAGAGGCTCCTCAGGAAGCCTCCTTCATGCCTTCAGTGTATCTTTTCCTTCTTCCTTCAGCACAATTGGCTCTTGACTATATGCTTTCTCTTGAAATGTTTGAATATCATTCTCTTTTTTTGTGTGTGAACAGTGACTCTGTATTTCTTCCATCTTCTTTTTGTTTTCTTTTTTTCTGGGTGATGCACACTTTAATGACTAAAATAAAAATTAAAACATACAGAGAAAGGGAAAAGAAAACCAGCTTCTCCCATCAATTCACAGTACTGTATCCCATAGACTGGGATCTCTGCTTGTTAACCATTGTAAATTAGTATGTTGAGTCCTGATTGTTTTAGCTTCTGTATAGTTCCTTTAGTAAACACATTTTCTATATGTTAATAAAAGATCCTGAAAAGATATTATATGTCTTCTGAGTCCCATGAAGTATTGTGGTAATATGCCTTTCTTAACGACTATTCTCTCTCTCTCTCTCTCTCTTTTTTTTTTTTAATGTTTTAATGTGAATTATATGGTAGTTTACATGAGAGAACATTAGTTTTACATTCATTCCATTGTATATCATCTCATTGCCATGGTTCCAATCCCCTCCATGCATCATCAACCAACCAAAGGGTATATCCTAGAAAGCCACCCCCTACACTTCGCCCCCACACATCCCCAGTTTTCAGCCCACAGTCCCTTTCCCTCTTTGGATCCAATGTCCCCAGCCACTTCATCACTCCACGTCATCATCTCTGTCTCTATCTCAGGCATCTCTGTTTCTCTGGGTGGGATCCTGCTCTCGGCTCTTCTCTGTTGATGGTCCCAGAGACCTCCACTCCTAGACTGGAGAATTAATCATACCCTTCCTTGTTACAAAACGTCTACCTTTGCATTTCCAACCCTCATAATCTGTCCTGATAAGCATTATTCACTACAGTATCATGAGTTACCCATCTGTATTTCCTTTCATCAGCTCCGCCCAGACAGATTGAATAGTACC